>NW_027491776.1:600000-863647 GCF_021521415.1 Bidens hawaiensis
GTTTGTGTTGTTTACGGACTCCACTACGTTATCGACCATTGCGTCGAGTTGACTCTATCATGAATATTAGGCATAAAAATGATATTATAAAAGAGATCCGGCACCACCCTGAACCCCCTTTTGTCGATCAGCTTCCATAAGTCCACCATATTTTTAATATTTAGTGCAATTGGTATAAACTATATCTTGAACACAAAAAGGTATAACTAAATTTGTTTACTTCTAAAACCTTCACATATGTAATCACATACGTACTCCAACCACGTAATAGTATTACTGTAAAATGTCAATGATCCTTGGCTCAGCTGCGAATGCTAGCTGAGTTAAGTGTGATGTAATGAAGATGTACCAAGTTTGAACCACACATGTGGCGAAAGTTTTACCCGAACCTTCATATGGTCCTGGTTCAATTCCAATATTATGATGTTGGTAGGAGATAACACTTGTGTTCTAGGATTTAAACTTACCTAAGATGAGTTGTATGACGGCGATAATTTTTTTAGAGGAGAACCCAAATAGCCTAGTCTGACTAAAACTTTTCTAGAAATAGAATAGATGTTCAAAATAATCCCCAAAATGGCCTAACAATAACGTCGCATCCGACAAAATTTCAACACCGTCCGTGTAACATCCTAAAATTTATAATGTTAAATAAAGAAAGTTACGTTTAGTGATTTCGCGGTATTAATTAATTAATGTCGAGTAAAGAACGGATCATGGACTTAGATTAATTAAGATGGGTTAAATGAGAATGGGCCTTAGGTCCATGGGCTTTAAGGGATATAAATATCCCTTAAACCAACCTAAAACCCTAAACCCTCATTTTATTTCCATCATAATCTCTACACACTCAAAAACACACACATACACTACACCATATTCGGCCGAGAGAGAGAGAGACATCCGAGACCAAGAATCAAGCCGACCATTATTAGATCTTCAATGTACGAGATAACCAAGCAAACCGCGACCACACCGAACGTATAAAAGGTATGTTCTTGACCTTTAAATGTTTTAATTAACTCTGATATTTAGAACTGCGTTTATGAGTAAATCCAACACGAAAGTAGGACTACCGGTAACAGGGCCTTACAGTCCGACAGAATTCGTGGACCTTTAAAATCGCGCCACGTGTCAACGTATTAATGGATCCGACGGAATTTTTCATCTTCTACCTCTTAAATTCTAAATCCCTATCTCCATATTTCTTATTTCTACACAAAACCAATCAAATCCATATTGTAAATAATTAGTTTTATGAGGAGAACACAACCATAGTGTTTAATTCACTATATTACTCAAAATCATAAACCCCTGAATTGAAAATCTATGTTTCGACGGACAAATTTAACCGTCGGATCCAACGGAAGCATTAATTGAACCGTCGGATCCGACTGTTTATTATTACGTCACCTAGAACACGAATCCGTCGGATAGCTTAGAAAAACGTCGGATCCGTCGGAAAATTTGAACACGTGTCAACATCTAATAAGCTATATCAATCCGTCAGATCAATTCTTGTTTCTGTCGAATTTGACGGATTGTTAGGCCATTTTGGGGATTTTTGAAAACCTAGGCTATTTCTGAAAAGTGTTAGTCAAACTAGGCTATTTGAGGAATTTGCCCTTTTCAGAGTCCCTCAACAACCAATTACATTAAAGTTGTTACAAAAACATAATATTATTATTAATTATATGGTTGATAAAAAAAAAACTCATCGGATCATTGTTGTAATTAGCAGAAATAGCAATACCAAATGTCCACAAGACAAGACATCTTTGATGTTAAAAGACACAACTCTATCTATTGATCATTAACGTGTTGGGACAACTAAAGTAATAATTCAAGTGTGGATAGCAACGTCTCGTTTTGATGTCCTTGTGACACAACAATAGTGTCATCGGATAAGTCCAAAGATATTCACGAGGCTTGTCCTAAGTCGTCCGATATTTTCAAACCTCTTAATCTTTGCAAGGACCATGATTTTGTGGGTTTTTTTTGGATAGTATGACTTTTATAAATATTTATATTTATATTTAGATTTATATGAAATGCTAGTTGGTGATGGAAAATGGTGTCATCTTGTTTAGTTGGCTGACTCTTATTTTGGTCGGTGTTCGTTATTTTAATCGAACTCGAAAAATTGTTGAATTTGATGTTCAAATCAAAATGCAAACCAATCGAATCTAGATTTCTTGTCAAATATGATTTTATGATTTGATCTGAGTTAGAATTCTAATTACATATAAATTTTATTATATAGTATAACATCACCATTTAAATTGATTTATATTCTCTTAATACTTGGAATCGAACCAAATTCAATTTGAATCGAATTTAAAAACAACCTGATTTAATAAACTCGAAGTTTAATTCGTTGACTTATTCCTCGTTTTCTTGGATAAGATAAAAAGAGAAAAAAAGGTAGCTTGTATTAGTTTACCCGAGTAGATTAAAACTCCTCTTCCTGTAATCTGATAGTTACATTTTGTTTCTTTTCTAGCTTATGCTATTTTCGTTTTAATGGTTGTTCAAAAAAAAAGTTTAATTCATTGAACTATTCCTAAATTACCAATCGTTGTATATAATTTAACTAATAATGCTCAATATTCAAAGTATATAAGGCAAGTTGGTCACATGAGGGTGTTAACTAAAAGTTTCTATAGATGAAGGGAATACTATATTAAGAGGGATCTTAGTCCAACATAAAGAATCGTGTAGTATTCCTAATATATTTATATTTTTATTATTTGGAATATATTGAATATCTAGTTATTCTTTTAATAGTGAAACATTTCGTTTGGAGGTTTAGCTAACATACAATGAATGATACGAGCAATAGGAGAGAAGATGCAACCAAATAAGCAAAGTTGCACAACAAGTTATTGCGTCGTTTGGTTCGTACGAAAAACTGATGGTAAAAGGAAGAAGAATGATCGATGTAACTAAGGCTTCTCGGTATACTATGATGATCTGTGTGTTAATGATGACAAGGACTGAAGAATGGCGTTAAATACCACTCCCCCATATGCTTTAAAGGTGTTAAATTGAACATGTGTTAAGGTGTTTACGGGTAAAAACTTGAAAGGAGTGTCCCTTTTGTTTAATTTCTATCTTTTTCTTTAAAAAAAATTACTTGTATATATACCTCAACATGTTATATTTTTTCACACCAATACACTCTTCTTCATCATCTATATTTTTTAAATACTATCTTTTTCATAATCAATATCTTCATCATCCGAATGTGCCTACTTATTTGTTATCAGTGTTTATTTTAGTTATATAGTTAATGAAAGATTAATATTATTATTTATTCATGTATTGAAATAAAATGTTTAATATTAAAGATTAAAAAAAAAGATAGTATGCGAGGTGGAGTCAAAGGCGGTTAAACTATTTCCTTCGGCCTAAGGCAGGGCCGGCCCAACAGTGGTTGCAACCCAAGCAAGGGCTTTGGGCCACATGTTTTCTAAGGCCCCAAAATTTTTAAAAAAAGACAACATTGGGAGTTTAATTTTAGGCTGTAACTAGAGATGGTCAAAAAAACCGGTTGGGGAACCGGTTTGCCGGTTTAAACCGGAAACCGGTTTTTACGAAAACCGGTTTTTTAAAAACCGGTTTGACCGGTTTACAAACCGCCGGTTCGTATTTCAGTTACAAGTTTTAGATCCAAAACCGGTTAACAAACCGGTTAATGAAAAAACCGGTTTTTTTAATAACCGGTTATGGAAAAACCGGTTAACCGGTTTATAAAAAAACCGGTTTTGACCGTTGTGGAAAAACCGGTTAACCGGTTTCTCCATAACCGGTTAACCGGTTAAAAACCGGTTTTTGACCGTTGTATAACGGCTATATGGCCGTTTTTTTTTTTACCGTTTTTTTTTTTACCATTTTACCCCCACAAACATCTATATATAGTTTAGGTTGGGTATTGGTTAGATCACACTCGATTATACAACTCCAAACGCTCTAAACGTTTATTTCATACGCGATTATTTTGTTATCTCACGCTCAATTATACCACATTACCACTCCATACGCTCTTATTTCGTTGTCGATTATCATGGCCTCCCAAAGTGCTGCTTCATCCGTCAACATGGGTGCCTCGAACACGGGAGAAACGGTCGTTCGGGTCATCCCCACGAAACGAAACCATGATGTTTGGCAACATTTCGACCTATGCGAAATGTCTAACGGTAGCCAAAAAGCTCGATGCAAACATTGTTTGAAGTTTTATGGCAAAGATGCAAACTCCACTTTAAAAGCGCATATACAAAGGCCCTTTTGCAAGGCCTTGAAGGACGAATCGGGAAGTAGTTCGCAGCCGGAGATGACGAATCAAGGAGCGGTGTTTACGTACGACCTTGAAGCGGTACGTCAAAAGTTTTCAAACTTTGTGATTCAACAAACACTTCCTTTCAACCACTTCGACAACCCTCAATTCACGGAGATGATGCAAAAGTATGTTCAACCACGCTACCAACACGTAAGTCGTTCGACCCTTAGAAGAGATTGTCTTAAAGCATGGAAAAACGCTAAATCCGAACTAATTTCATACTTTTCAAACTTACAAACTGGTGTAAACTTAACAACGGATGTGTGTTCGGTACCTCATGGTTCGCCCGACTCATACATTTGTGTGACGGCTCATTGGGTTGACCCCGAGTCGTGGCAAATGATGAAACGAACCGTTGCGTTTCAATTGTTTGATTACCCGCACACGGGTAGAAATATTTTTAAACTCTTGGATAAAGTCATTCGACAATACAAGATTGAACATAAAATCTTTTCAATTTCGTTTGATAACGCGTCCAACAATACGGCCGCGGTTGGCCATTTAAAATTAAAGTATAAACCTATTTGTGATGGAGCGTTTTTTCATAGCCGATGCATTGCACATATTATCAACTTGGCCGTGCAAGATGGGTTAAACGTGTTCGAAACGCAAAGAAACAATTTTAAAAGAATGTTACGAGATGTTTTTAGCAACAATAAAACATTTTCAAGATACAAAAAATTTTGTGTAGAAGCTAATTGTCAATGGTTGGGGCCAAATTGGGATTGTCCAACAAGATGGAACTCGACTTGTGATATGTTTGAGAAAGCCATCCAACAAAAAGAATCATTAATTGCGTTTCATCAAATTTTGTCAAGTAGGGGTAAATGTGCACCGTACGATCCTAGAAACTGGTTATTGATTGAGATCGTTACGGAGGTCCTTCAAATTTTTAAATCTTGCACAACTAGTTTATCCGGGGTTTACTATCCAACAAGCCCCATTGCTTTACCAAAAATGGCTGTCATGTGCACAAAGTTGAGTGAACTTCATTGTAGGGGTGCACCTTATTTTGATATGGGTGTAAAAATGAAAGAAAAATTTAGAAAATATTTTCAAGAACTACCCGCTGTTTTGACATGTGCTGCTGCGTTAAACCCTTGCATCAATGTTGGTGGTGTTGAAGCTTTAATAGAAAAAATTTGTGATGAGCTAGAGTTAAACGACGATCAAAACCCCTATTATAGCCAAACTTTAAAGAATGCTTTCAACACCACCTTGTCAAACATGTATGATGTTTACCTTACAAAATACGGGTCGTCTTCCCAAATTCATGACTCGTTAAGAGCTGTTGCCCAATCCCAATCCCAAACCGACCTTGAAATGGGGATGTACTACATGATTTGGGAAGACGCCGGTAAACGTTAAAAGGTAAACACCCCAAGCAGTGAACTTGGAAGGTATGGTGGTACCAACTTTGTGAAACACATGACTCCGGATGAATTTAGAAGTCTTGATTTGCTGGCTTGGTGGAGAGGTAAGGAGGATGAGTTTCCGATCCTCGCCGCCATGGCCAAAGATTTACTAACGGTCCAAGCTTCCACGGTAGCTTCGGAGTCTGCTTTTTCTGTTTCTGGCAGGGTTATATCGATTAGGAGGACTCGACTCACTCCACCAGCTATAGAGATGTCGATTTGCTACAAGGATTACTTGGACTCTTTAGATAGGGCACAACATCAACGCTCACTCGAGGGGGAAATGGAGTATGAGGCGGGCTTGTATGAAGACGAGGTCAATGAAGGACACACTCAACCAATGACCGATGAAGAAGCCGCGTACGACGATTACCTAAGGAATAGCTCGGGATCGGGTAGCGAAGAAAATTAGTTAAAGAAACAGCAAACATGGAGGCAAATAATGAGTAAGAAACAGCAAGTTGTTCATGTAATCGTGTCTAAGCATTCTTTAATGTTTGTATTTTTGAGTTACGAATATGCGATAACGATTTAATGTTTGTATTTTTAATGTAAAAACTATAAATAAAGTTATGTGTTTTTAATCTTCTAAGCAAAGAACCCTAACAACGAAAGCAAAGAATGGCTTCGGTCAGTCCGTTTTGCCTTGTAGTTACCGGTTTGCCTTGTAGTTACCGGTTTGTTTATACTGTGAAAAAATAATGGTTATTTAAAAAAAAAAAAAAAAAACCGGTTTATTAACCGGTTCTAACCGGTTTCTAAACCGGTCCTAACCGGTTAGACCGGTTAGGGTTTTGACAGACAAAAACCGGTTATTAACCGGTCCGGTTATTAACCGAACCGGTTTTTTTCCGGGCCAAAAAAAACCGGTCCGGTTAATAACCGAACCGGTTTTTTTTAAAAAACCGATTTGTGCACCTCTAGCTGTAACACATGCTTAACCCATGCAAATGAAAATAGTAGCAGTGTTCATCTGAAATGAATATATGTACTTTATTTTTAGGATGTGAATGAATAAGAATAAATTCAAATTATAATTCATCAACATCCATAATCATCGTTTCTATTTTAAAAGTTTGCTTTCATATTTACAGTAAATACTCATTTGTAGTTGTACATACCATAGATAAGCCTTAGCTCTTATATTATTTTACTAGGTTATTAACCCGTGTACGACACGGGTGGAATATAGAAATCGTCAACTAAAGACATATTTAAGATGATAAAAGTTTGTTTCATATGTTTATTAAGAGAATTATTTGATATAATTGCAATTCATATTACTATGTAAACAAAGTATTTAAAAACATAACCTTACTAAAAAAAGATTTATAGTACATCGTTTGAAACATAATTTAAAACTTTAAAAATTACAAATATTTTCTTATAAACCATGTTGTCTTGTTTGTAATTTTACCTTGCTTATCCAAAATATGCATTTTAATGCACTCTCTACTCTTCACTCTTGATAATATAACATATAGTTGACCATAAGTAAAAACGGGTCTCTCACATATATTCCAACTCTTGCTAGAGATCTGCTTTGAGTTGTTACAATTATATCCGCTTATCTTTTGTGTCACCAATATCACCAACGATTAACGCTACAACTTTAGAAGTTTTTGACATATTGTATGTCCTTGCATCTTTTAGTCTTGTTCCAATAATGCAAAACTTTAAATCCATACCGATATCGTTTTTAAAACAACCACTTATCATCCGATATCCTTGAACTATAGGATTTTGAGAATCCAACATTGTCTTCAAGTAATTCATTATTTTTTTTATCTAACATTGCCTAATTGATTCTGAGTCGTTGCGTAAGAAAATGGTTATGTGTTAAAAATAATTTAATTAAATTACTCATAATTTAGATTGTTCATAAAAAAATATTAAAAATAATAAATGATGTTTTAAAGATCCACCTTGAGTCGTGACAATTATGATAAAATACGTAAATTCAGTTATTTTATATAATAATCTTTATTTATGACCTTTTTAATAAGTTTTTGATATATTTATGCACTATCGATTTAAAGTGACAACCCAAAATTTGGTATGCTTTATTTTAAAAATAAAACATTCATAATGATTTATTTTAGAAAAAAAGATGTTGTCACGGATTTAAAATATAAATTTACAAAAACTAAGTTTTGGGTGTAAAAAAAATAAATTATCTTAAAATAAAAGGAGAAATGTTCAACACTAGTTAGTAAATCAAATAATCATTTACCACACATGTGTAAAATATATAATATGTCATATATATATATATATATGTTATACACTATAATGAATTGTAAAAAAAATTATTTCTAAACAAAATATAATTCTATATGAATTATTAGGTATTTATAAGAGTAAAATTACAAGTTCAAACATCTTTATAACTTAAAACATGAAATAATAAAATATATTAAGAAAAACATGCAAAATCTATTTAATTCATATGTTACATGCCCAAAAACTTTGTAACATTAAGAAAAACGTTCGAAAATAGATGCTTTAATATGTTATGGGTTAGTGACATGTGTATTACACTAGAAAAAATTATATAAAAAAACATCAATTATAAATATATATTAATATATTGAAATATTGTAAATTTTGTATTTATATGAACGAATCGTTTATATAAATGTTATGTTTTTGAAATGTATTCAAAAATGAAATGCGTAGAAAGTCATGTCTAATAATTATATGTAACACCCCGTAACCGCAGCGGAAACGTAAACGGGATGCAACAGACACCTCTGATATCAACCACATTGTTTATAAAGAAAACTGAATACATTAATATACTTCAAATTACATTATCTTGTATTTCATTACCGTCTAGGTGATACACACATCATACAATACGATACATAATTTTATTTATTATAATGTATCCTAACATTCCGCACGCAAATCTTACACACATCAAGCACTTAGCACGTAAGCAATCACTTCATCTTAGTTGTACCTGAAAAGCATGTGAGAAAACGGGTCAACTACGAATAGTTGGTGAGTTTCACAATTTGAGTAAACCGTGATAAATCCATATCATGATATAATATTATCTGGGGACACTGTTAACCCAGTACTGTACTCATTCTGGGGGCAACGTTAACCCAGAAACACTTCCAAAGGCATCTGGGGACACAGTTAACCCAGTAACACTTCCAAAGACATCTGGGGACACTGTTAACCCAGTACTGTACCCATTCCGTACGATTCCCGTAAATCAAATATTTATAAATACACGCAAATCCATGCGTTCAGTATGTGTTTAAACATTTCAATAGTAACATGCTTCCGCCCCGGGAAAATATTTGAAAACAATTCAGAAAAAGGGGCTCGTGAAACTCACCTTAGCACATGCAAGCAGGTCACAACAATCATTATCAGTTAACACGTCCAATCTGTAATATGATCTCTACGATCGTTACTATACACTCATTATTAATATAACTTTAACCAAGTTAACCGGTACATCTGGCGACACTGTTAACCCAGCACTGTACCCGTTCTGGGGGAAAGGTTAACCCAGAAACACTTCTCCGGACTCAGATTGTGATGTCGTTTAGAGTTCCATGGTCACAACTACTATTAGTGTTTTTCTCGTTTTGCGTGCCTAGCACGGTTATCCGTTTTTACGTTTCAAAAATGAGTTTGGTCACACACGACCCGAGAGTAGTGGTTGACTGATAATTTAGTTTAAGTTGTGAAATTAGAGCTCGGTTTAGACGCCCCGTTTGGCCGCGGGACCCGTTTCCGTCTTTAGCGTACCGGAAACTGTTAAATCGGGTAAAATTACTCAAATCATCCGAATTAATTTTGGATGATTTATTTTTACTTGTTTAACTTAGTTATATGAAAATAGTTCATTTTTAGGGTTTTTATACACCAGTCAGCTCGCTTAAGCGAGCTTTACCGGTTTACTCGTTTTAAGCTTTAAAAGTTTGTTTTTGCACAAATAATTATCCGTTTAATCTCGGATCTTGAAATTTTGCAAAAATGACTTTTTGACAGTGGGGAATTTTATAAAACTATTTCTAGAATTAATTTTTATATTTAAGATTTAATTATCTATTTTTAAACACCATTTAAATACTAAATATGTCGTAAATAACAAACGATCTTAGAAAAATCCCAAATTTTTCCTGGATGTCCCCTGCCATCCACATAGTCCCCTGTAATTTTTACAGAACCAAAATCTTCTTTTACATGCCATTTTCACTAAAACCCGAGCTAGAAAGCCCTAGAACTCGTTTAACCGAAAAGCCTACTTAGACTTCTCCAAATGACCTAAAATTTTGTGTGTGACTTATACATGTTATAAAAAGCTTATCTGCAATTTTCCATAATTTTTTATGATATTTAACTATTTTTCACCATTTTTGGCCAAAACCGAGCAATAAATTCACCAAATATTCATCCTTTATCCAGAAATTACCAAAAATTCACAGAACTCTTATTTTCATGTTTAGATCATCCCTGTAAAATTTCATTACCCAAATCTAAACCATCTACAATCTGTCCCAAAATTCCATAACCGACATAAACCGAATATACCTTTCGTTTTCCGCCACTACAAGCTACAAACTCGTCTTTCCGCCTTATCTACCACTAAATACAGAACCTAAAACCAACATACCACAATACCAAGCAAGTTACACTCACGATCAAGCCTCTTACACTATAGTTTCGGTTATTGCTTTAAAAACAAATATTTAACCGTAAAAATTCGTTTTTGGTTCGTTTAACTCCTTTCTTGAACCAAGATCCCTTGTATAACCCGTATACATAACTTGATCATGCAAGAATCGGTTTTCATCATTGAAACCTCATTTTCTTGCAAACAAACTCAAGAAACGAAGATGAACACGTGAATAACTCGATCATTACCTTGTTTTTCTTGCTAGAACCCTCGGTTTTTATGTCATGGACTTGAGAGAGAATGAAGATCTTGAAGGTTGGATGTGAAAAAAAGAATGAAAGAATGGGGAAGACCCTTTGGGGTCCGATAGGAACTAAGGAGGGGTGGGGTGGGACCCACTTCTCCATTCTAGGCCACACAATTGGATTCCCGCAATCCGGATAATGTTTTGGATAATCTGGTTCAGTTCGTTTTTCGGTTAAATGTTTAATTCGGCTTAAAACGAGGTTAAAACGGTCGTTTTTCGGCTTAAAAATGAAATTTATATAAAACCGATTTAAAAACTTTAAAAACTTAAACCATGACATTTATTAACTTAAAACATCATATCATTAATTATCGCGCATCTTTTTCGGCTTGATCGATCATCTCTTGCTAGGTTTGGTATTAAAGGTTTCGTTTAACGTACTGTCGTACCATTAAATCGAAATTCTTTTTCTGTGCCGTACTTTACTTATCCCGAAGCATTAATGCTTCGTAAAATCACTAAATATTATAGATATCGTCTATAATTGAACCCTCGATTCGTTCGGGTTTCAATAACTATCGATCGATTGATCGCATATTTAATACGATGAATTATATATTCACGTACAATCCATACAGTGAACCCTGTATTCTCGTATAATTACTATGGTAATTCATGTATCCGACATTAAATATGACGTAACTATTATCTACCGATTAGGGTATACCGGGTTTCGTCGGAATCGTTACATTCTCCCCCCGTTAAGAAATTTCGTCCTCGAAATTTTACACGCTCACTACCCCTTTCCGAGGGAAAGGTGGGGGGTTTTCCTTCAGAATACACCCTCGCGTTACCAGGTATAATCTGGTCCTCGCTGTGAATTCCACTTAATCTTAATCAATAAAGCTTGGTGTGTCCAAACTGTTTAGTTTTCTCGTCTACTATATCTACGGAATTATTTATGATATCAAATATGACTTCTATGAGTACCTCCATTACTAGTACTTTCGTTGCCTCATCGCTTAGGTACTTTTCAATCCGTATACATGGCAAAACATCATGTATAGTACTTAGCCCCTGGAGTACTTTAATCGATAAACTAAATGACCAATCATGGAGATAGTCTCATGAGGTCCTGTATATTAAGGAGCTATTTTCGGTTTTGCCAAACCTCATATCACCTCTCTAAGGTGATGCCTTAAAAATACCTTGTCACCTCTTTCCAGCGACAATGATTTCCTTTGAATGTTGGCATAAATCCTTTGCCAATCTCGCGCTGCTTTCAACTTATCTTAAATATTATAAATCCGATTGGTTGATTCTCGAATCAATTCAAATCTTATGGCTTGATTGACGCCCATTTTTAATTTAACAAATTGGTGATAACTACTTCACCCATAGAAAGCTTCAAGCTCTCGATGCTTCCTTCCCCTCCTTCCAATAATGGAAGTAGGATGATTATTTCGATCTGAGATCATTGAAAATGGTACTCCACGACGAGATACCGTTTCATCATCATGAATTTGGGCGAGAATTCATTGTGGTAATCGTCATAGATTGGGATGAAATGCGAGGATTGGTTAATCGATCCGCGATTACCTAATTTACCTCATGCCTTTGATATATCATGGGAATTTGCGTCCCGAAATCCATTGTAATTTATTCCCACTATCATTGGCGAATTTTCTGTCGTTGTGGCGTTCCCCAGGGTTTTCGGTGTGCAGCCTTATCTCTCGCATAACTCAAATATCCTCCAACATACGTATCCATATCTTTCTCCAACTCAGCCATTAATAAGATCCTTTCAGATATTCGCATCATCAATAGTCTAATCCGACCCCGGATGTATGGAATATTTCGATCTATGCGCTTCGTCCATGATTAAATCACGAAGGTCATGGAGGGTCGGGATCCAAGCCCGATTTTTGAAGTAGAGAATTTCGTCCACGCGCTGTTCGAAATTCTTCTCATTGCCGTAAAGTTCCTCCTTTTCCAATTGTTCCTCTTTCAACGCCTCACGTTGAGCGACTCGAATCAGGTCCGAAAGGTTCGACTGGGCTATCATCCCCAGCACTCGCACTCGCAATGGCTTAACCCGATCTTTCCTACTCAAGGCATCGGCTACGACGTTAGCCTTGCCGGGTGATAACGGATGTCACAGTCATAATCGCTTAACAACTCGACCCATCTTCGATGAATATGAGACTGCGGTCTCTTATCATCTATAAAATTTGTACATTTGCGTCGTACAAAGGATTATGAGTTGGGTAATGCTAAAAATTCTTCAATAAACCGCTGATAGTCTCCGGCTAGTCCTAAAAATTGGCGCATTCCCTTTGGTGCCTTGGGTGACTGCCAATTTTAATGGTTTCTATCTTATTTGAATCTTTGTGAAATCCTTGTTGCTTTACAACATGACCAAGGGATTATGCTTTCTGTATTCAAAGTCACATTTCGAAAACTTCGCGTATAACTCCTCTTGCTTTAACACTTCCACCATTTTCCTTATACGTCGTTCGTGCTCTTCCTTACGTTGCAAATATATCAGAATATCATCAATGGATGCTATGACAACTTTGTCAAAATAAAGTTTACAGACTCGGTTCATGAGTTCCATGAACACTGCCGGCACACTTGTTAGCCCGAACGGCATAAATAAGAATTCATAATGGCCGTAACGAGTCCGAAACGCTGTTGTTGCAACGTCCTCCTCTTGGATTTTTCATTTGGTGATAACTATATCTAAGATCAATTTTCTAAAAATAAATCGCCCTTTGCAGTTGGTTAAACAGATCATTTACTTCGAAGAAGTGAATACCTATTCTTGATCGTCACTTTATTCAATTCTCCCTAATCAATACATATCCTAACACTTCCGTCCTTCATTTCCCAAATAACACTGGTGCACCCCATGGTGACTAACTAGGTCGTATGAATCCTTTATCCAACAATTCTTGTAACTGATTAGATAATTCTTGCATCTCGGACGGTGCAAGTCGGTAGGGTGCTTTAGCAACAGGACCAGCTTGAGACATTAAATCGATTCTGAATTCGACATGTCGGGTTGGCAGTAATCCAGGAAGTTCTTCTGGGAAAACTTGTGGAAATTCGCGTACCATCGGGATATCTTCTATATGTTTTCTTTTAAATACTTTGGCAATTGCGTTTGTTAAATACACCACGTCTTCTTGTCGTAAATATTATAACATCTCAAGATGAGATTAGAGTGGTAACATAATAACGTACACTTTTCTCTGTATTTAATCGCTTCATCGTCCGAAAGAGAGCTTCTAACCATCTTCTTTTCATATTTAATTTCAGCTTCATGTTGAGTTAGCCAATCCATGTTAACTGTTACGTCAAAACTTCTTAACTTTACTGGTCGTAGGTCAATAAGGAAAGGTTAATCGTTCAGAATAATAGGACAATTCCAAACAATTTAGTTAACCATTAGGGATTTACCGTTAGCGATTCAACAGTATAGGGTTCTATAGTTTCGCTAATCGGTATCTTTCCAAATGATAGGAGGTTAACAGGAATTAACTTCTATCGGCGACCGTACAATTACCACTGAAGCATATTGATTTAAAACTACAACATATTTAATACCACCTTTGGATCATGACGTGCTTCATTCGAATTACTCACAAAAGCACGCTCCTTGCTTAATCAGAGGTTGTTGCTTGTCATGAGGTTCATCTTCCAACGACACATTGGTTCAACTTTGGGCAATTTCTCTTGAAACGTTCCGTATTGCCACATTCATAGCAAGTACCACTGTTTGGCATCCTTTGATTTCTTTGGATGGATTGTTATTGAAGCTGTTGGGTTCGGAGTGGTTGTACACGAATGGTTTGGGGTTGCCGGTTCACATGGCTTCAATTGGTTCTACAGTTGGGGCATTACGTCCATCTCTACCACACCTGTGGCCTACTATCACTCGACATTCTTCTTCCTGCCGATAACCATATTTTCCACATTTAGGGAAGGACCCTTCATGCGGTTCATGTTTTCACACCAGAACTAGTCTTAGTATAATTCTGGGCTGTAGGACATACCTACTTATTCAAAAGCCTATCTTGCACTATACCTTTATCATTTCTCTTCTTTAACACTCGATGTTTCACCTAACGTCCTTCCAGTCCGCTTCCCATAGAGTCAAATATATCAATGCTGGCTTGTGACACAACCCTTCCAAAGGTTGTATATTTTACAGGATTGGCTATACTCCTTATCGATGGAGTTAGTCTCCAATATAGCGTTCACTTCGCTTAGTTTCAGGAGTAATTAACCATGTTACCAGACATGACAATTCCTTCAAACGATTAGCGTGTTTTAAGTGATCAGCACACAACATTTCTATCTTTCATAGCTCAGTTTCCAATCTCTGAGCTTAATTACTCGAATAAAAGTGCTCTAGCACAAGAACTTTAAATTCTGACCATATCATCTGAGTAATAATTTTCTAACTATAATTTTGTACCATCGTGTTCTATCACGATACGACATAATTTACCGACATATCTGTAGCATATTTCACTACACAATGTTCTAGACTCATACCAATATCCTTAACCATTTCGATATTTTCTATCCACTCGCTAATCTATTCCCCCCTTTACCATCAGTAAACTATTAATAGTTTCCTTAACACAACCAACAAACATATCCTTATACCGGTTCTAATTCATTACGACTACTATTCATGTTTAGTTTATAACTAATACTTGTAGTCATAATAGTATTCGGTGGGACATTAACACTCTTAGTAATAACAATAAGAATTGAAATATTCATAATCATGTGATTGCTCGATTTATAAGTCTGCGATCACATTTGCATCAACACTAGCAGTGATCTATGATACGACATTCGGTATCATCATCTGCTATCTTTGAGCAATCAACTGAATCATATCAATCTCCATCATTGGAGTTACTCTTTTACGTCATTCTGCCGTACTCATCCCGTACGCAGTAATTAATACTAATCTCACCGTATAACTCGTTACCAGTTCAATCATAACAGCAGGTACACATACACACCAAATATTATCATACATATTACACATACCAGTATCTAGTATATATGTCACACAAGTATAATAACATATGGACTTAACCTGACGTCGGTTAACGTTTAAATACGTTTCATAACCCTTGTCACCAACCGACATATAGATCTTTCTCAACAAAGATTAATGTTTAATATACTTGATTTCAATATCCTTCTGCATGTCAGCATAACCGATACATGCTCACCATGAGCACCAAACGATTACGTACCACGGAGTTATAATATCCGTGTCCATTCGTATATCCGGTATACACAGTATACCACTTACGAACGAATAACCAACTATGCTATAATGATTCCAACACCTCTTTGTGTATGGGTAATCATTCTATTCGAGTATACATGGGTATAGGCATCTAACGGATGTAAGGTTAACATAGGGAGTTGCAAGGTTCAAGGTAATCGCGCAACATGGGTTGCCTTCAATTATTATCAATTGCTATTATGGGAAACTCTATCACTTGCTCAGACAATGTCCTCAGGCGTTCTAGGTTCGCTAAAATCGGTAATTCTCGATCTGGAGGGGGTATGTCTCATATGTTTGAGAGTGAGAAATACATATATATATTTCTATATATTATTTTTTTATCTGCTCACTTATTATCAAATTTATTGTTATTATTATTTATTTTATTTATTTATTTACCTTAATGGATAAGAATGGGTTCAGGTACAGGTCCATCCGTACGTGAAGGTCGGCGGTTCGGGTGAACATAGGGGGTTATTAAGATATACGGTACCGGTGTTGGTAGGGTAAGGGATTTATCACTTTTGGTTGGGAGTGACGGTTACTAGATATTTCTGGTTAATGTCAAATGGGAGGTCTAACTTGGTGCTATCATAGCTGTGACCCGATAAGTCAGACTTATCATCAACCGATGCTCTAGGAATTCCAGCATCCTCGGTACTTTTATTATTTCATCCCCCGGTTCCTTATCCGGGTCCCATTTCTCAATACATGTACCCACAAGATGTGTACATACATATATATATACACATTAGCACGTATAAATAATATCATATACTTTACACATATGTTGTCATTTTTACCTATTAATGTCCCCAGTGACTTCCCCTGAATTCCCTCGTGCGGACAAGTCTGTTATTATGTTCCGGACCATAATAACTCACTTGTCCATCCAAGTTTATCCAGATCCCGTCACCATATATTATTAGTTGATATTCAGATCCTATAATACTTGAGCTACTGGTTATATTCTAGGTATCTTTTAAAGACATCCTAATTCTTTTATAAACAATGGCTCTGATACCAACTTCTGTAACACCCCGTAACCGCAGCGGGAACGTAAACAGGATGCAACAGACACCTCTGATATCAACCACATTGTTATAAAGAAAACTGAATACATTAATATACTTCAAATTACATTATCTTGTATTTCATTACCGTCTAGGTGATACACACATCATACAATACGATACATAATTCTATTTATTATAATGTATCCTAACATTCCGCACGCAAATCTTACACACATCAAGCACTTAGCACGTAAGCAATCACTTCATCTTAGTTGTACCTGAAAAGCATGTGAGAAAATGGGTCAACTACGAATAGTTGGTGAGTTTCACAATTTGAGTAAACCGTGATAAATCCATATCATGATATAATATTATCTGGGGACACTGTTAACCCAGTACTGTACTCATTCTGGGGGCAACGTTAACCCAGAAACACTTCCAAAGGCATCTGGGGACACAGTTAACCCAGTAACACTTCCAAAGACATCTGGGGACACTGTTAACCCAGTACTGTACCCATTCCGTACGATTCCCGTACAATCAAATATTTATAAATACACGCAAATCCATGCGTTCAGTATGTATTTAAACATTTCAATAGTAACATGCTTCCGCCCCGGGAAAATATTTGAAAACAATTCAGAAAAAGGGGCTCGTGAAACTCACCTTAGCACATGCAAGCAGGTCACAACAATCATTATCAGTTAACACGTCCAATCTGTAATATGATCCCTACGATCGTTACTATACACTCATTATTAATATAACTTTAACCAAGTTAACCGGTACATATGGGGACACTGTTAACCCAGCACTGTACCCGTTCTGGGTGCAAGGTTAACCCAGAAACACTTCTCCGGACTCAGATTGTGATGTCGTTTAGAGTTCCATGGTCACAACTACTATTAGTCGTTTTTCTCGTTTTGCGTGCGTAGCACGGTTATCCGTTTTTACGTTTCAAAAATGAGTTTGGTCACACACGACCCGAGAGTAGTGGTTGACTGATAATTTAGTTTAAGTTGTGAAATTAGAGCTCGGTTTAGACGCCCCGTTTGGCCGCGGGACCCGTTTCCGTCTTTAGCGTACCGGAAACTGTTAAATCGGGTAAAATTACTCAAATCATCCGAATTAATTTTGGATGATTTATTTTTACTTGTTTAACTTAGTTATATGAAAATAGTTCATTTTTAGGGTTTTTATACACCAGTCAGCTCGCTTAAGCGAGCTTTACCGGTTTACTCGTTTTAAGCTTTAAAAGTTTGTTTTTGCACAAATAATTATCCGTTTAATCTCGGATCTTGAAATTTTGCAAAAATGACTTTTTGACAGTGGGGAATTTTATAAAACTATTTCTAGAATTAATTTTTATATTTAAGATTTAATTATCTATTTTTAAACACCATTTAAATACTAAATATGTCGTAAATACCAAACGATCTTAGAAAAATCCCAAATTTTTCCTGGATGTCCCCTGCCATCCACATAGTCCCCTGTAATTTTTACAGAACCAAAATCTTCTTTTACATGCCATTTTCACTAAAACCCGAGCTAGAAAGCCCTAGAACTCGTTTAACCGAAAAGCCTACTTAGACTTCTCCAAATGACCTAAAATTTTGTGTGTGACTTATACATGTTATAAAAAGCTTATCTGCAATTTTCCATAATTTTTTATGATATTTAACTATTTTTCACCATTTTTGGCCAAAACCGAGCAATAAATTCACCAAATATTCATCCTTTATCCAGAAATTACCAAAAATTCACAGAACTCTTATTTTCATGTTTAGATCATCCCTGTAAAATTTCATTACCCAAATCTAAACCATCTACAATCTGTCCCAAAATTCCATAACCGACATAAACCGAATATACCTTTCGTTTTCCGCCACTACAAGCTACAAACTCGTCTTTCCGCCTTATCTACCACTAAATACAGAACCTAAAACCAACATACCACAATACCAAGCAAGTTACACTCACGATCAAGCCTCTTACACTATAGTTTCGGTTATTGCTTTAAAAACAAATATTTAACCGTAAAAATTCGTTTTTGGTTCGTTTAACTCCTTTCTTGAACCAAGATCCCTTGTATAACCCGTATACATAACTTGATCATGCAAGAATCGGTTTTCATCATTGAAACCTCATTTTCTTGCAAACAAACTCAAGAAACGAAGATGAACACGTGAATAACTCGATCATTACCTTGTTTTTCTTGCTAGAACCCTCGGTTTTTATGTCATGGACTTGAGAGAGAATGAAGATCTTGAAGGTTGGATGTGAAAAAAAGAATGAAAGAATGGGGAAGTCTCTTTGGGGTCCGATCGGAACTAAGGAGGGGTGGGGTGGGACCCACTTCTCCATTCTAGGCCACACAATTGGATTCCCGTAATCCGGATAATGTTTTGGATAATCTGGTTCAGTTTGTTTTTCGGTTAAATGTTTAATTCGGCTTAAAACGAGGTTAAAACGGTCGTTTTTCGGCTTAAAAATGAAATTTATATAAAACCGATTTAAAAACTTTAAAAACTTAAACCATGACATTTATTAACTTAAAACATCATATCATTAATTATCGCGCATCTTTTTCGGCTTGATCGATCATCTCTTGCTCGGTTTGGTATTAAAGGTTTCGTTTAACGTACTGTCGTACCATTAAATCGAAATTCTTTTTCTGCGCCGTACTTTACTTATCCCGAAGCATTAATGCTTCGTAAAATCACTAAATATTATAGATATCGTCTATAGTTGAACCCTCGATTCATTCGGGTTTCAATAACTATCGATCGATTGATCGCATATTCAATACGATGAATTATATATTCACGTACAATCCATACAGTGAACCCTGTATTCTCGTATAATTACTATGGTAATTCATGTATCCGACATTAAATATGACGTAACTATTATCTACCGATTAGGGTATACCGGGTTTCATCGGAATCGTTACATTATAATATTATGAAACTATTTCATTTACTAAACTACTCACTAAACTTTCTTTACGAATGATCAAATAAGAATGCAAGCATTGTTATGATCCTTAAACTCTTATTGTTTTAGTCTATCATATTTAAATATAATTGCAGAAAATAATATAAAGAAATTCAATTGAATGTTTATGAATCCACTTGTTGACACCGTTACCATGAAAAAATATATATCAACCATAAAGTAAAAATAAAATTAGAAATAAAATATGTATATATATGTGTCAAATTTTGAGAAATTTTAAAATGACTTAATAATTTAATTAATTTAATTTATTTTATTTTAGTTTTTCTAGAAAGTATTAAAATCCCATGACAATAATATTACATAAGGCGTTTATTAACGTATTAAAAGACAATTACTCAAATATTGATACTGATATATAATTAATGAAATCATTATTGTTAGGCAATTCAATTATTAAATATTTGCCATAATCATATTAATTATACACATATATACCTATAAATAACTATATAATTATGGTAATAATTTGAATAACTGACAGAAAGTTTAAATGTTGCAATATAACTTGTTGGTCATTCAAAAAATAACTACAATATACTAAAATTTTATAAGACGTAAAAATAAAATATAAATAATAACGCGATAGTAGCCAAGTTACAAACTCCACATATTGACTCAATACACAAATCTATTAGCTATACAGTTTGAGAAAATCTTTACTAAATAATTTATATATAATTACAAAATTTAAAATCAAATTGGTTATTTAGAAAACTTTCACAAATTATGGAAACGTTTTTTTTATTTTTGAAACATTAAAATGGGGGGTTTATTTAAGACATTAATTTTGACATTTATAGATGATTAAAAAAATAGTCAACTATAAGAAATGGAAACTTTTATGAGATTGAATATATAGAAACCTTTAAAAGTTTGTTTTAAGAGTGGTCAAATTCTAAATTTAAAATGTGTTTAAATTTGTTATAAATAATAAGAATAAAGTAAGTGTATTATAAAAAAAAGAAAAGATAAATAGATGTACATTTTATTATAAAGGAACTTTTGTTTTAGTTACATTCAATTACTTTTTAGTTAGATATGTTAAATCAAAACAATAAGGTTGTATTATACTAATATTACTAAATAATTTAGACATAATTGCAAAATTTAAAATTAAATTGGTTAATTAGAAAACTTTCAAAAATTATGGAAATGTTTTTTACTTTTGAAACATTAAAATGAGAGGTTTATTTTAGACATTAATTTTGATATCTAGGGATAATTAAATAATGATCAAATAACAATAATGGAAATCTTGATAAGATTGAAGAGTATGGAAACCTTTAAAGGTTTGTTGCAAAATTGGTCAAATTTCGTATTTAAAATGGGTTTAAATTTGTTATGAATATTAAGAATAAATTAAGGGTATTATATAAAAACAAAAATAAATAGAAGTCGGTAATAAACTGTAAATAAGTTATGCAAAAAGAAGAAAATAAAAAAAATTAATTTAACACACACGTAAACAACTGATAGAAGTTTCAAGAGAAGATTCACACGTGTTAACAGTTAAAATAAAGATTGATCATATAAAAATGATTTAATTTACATGAACTGTGTAACCTACATAAATACATAAATAATCGTAACTTAATATCCATGTTGTACAAAAACAAAGCCATTATTCCAGCAAATACTCCTTCCAGGCAATTCGCTATTTTACAAGTTGGGCCGCTATAAGCTGAAATGATTAAAATTAAATTAATGTTACATAATATATTATTCCGGCTAAATTAAAAATAAAAACATATATTTTAGTTTAGTAAGAATTACCAATGACGGATAGATGCACTTAGAGAAATTTTAATCACAACTTAATAAACCATTTATTGTATGGAAGATAAGCAATTAGAAAACTTCAACATGTTCATTGAATCTTGGAGTTTGATGTAAAACCTAAATAGATTATAGGAAAATCATATTTCAATTAAAAACAATACAAACAACAAAGTGCAAAGAAAATGAAAATGACAATTACAATAACGAATAATACATGAGAACCAATCATTAGCGTAGAATAAATACTTTACCGAAAATATGGAAAAGAAAGTCAGCAGAAATGGCTAAATCGCAAGAGAGAGAAATAAAAATGAATTTTAAGGTATGTAATGTTAATAAAAAATATCAATATACACAACCATATTAAAATGAGTGACAACATAAATCTAAAAATTATCAATATACACAACCAGATTTAATAATAGTAGAAGAAAAACAATGCACTCTAGTAATTAAGTTTTGTTAATTGAATGAAGGATAATAATCCACAATATATAGAATGTATCAAACATCTTCTGTTAAGAGTAATAACTTTAGTTATATGTCTATGTTTTGTTTTAGTGTTCCATAATATTTTAAATAGATGAACATTAAAAATATTGAAGGGAAAACATAAATAACATATCTTGTAGTAAAGAATAAGAAAAATATTAATTAACTTGAGAAGTCATTAAATAATAGAAAATGAGCATTGGAACAGTGTATACAGAAACTTCAATATTGTGTATTAGTGAATAATTCATTTTATAAGAAATACAATTCCATAATGATTAATTTAATAAACCATAATTTATTTTAATCGGTATATGTAAGGACGTGCAATAAATACTAATATTATGATATATCATAATTTATTTCGTACATGATGAAAAAAATTTTAAAAACACTACCATTAATTTAGCTGGACAAGAAAATTAATTGATTGAATTCTCATGTTTGGAATATATTATTTTGTAATTTAAAATATTGTTTGAGTTAAACAAAAAGAATTCATAAATTAATTAAGCATGTTAATAAAAAGTCATAACAAACATATTAAAACTAACGCTCTAATTTATTAACCATAATAATGTATTTAAAGATAGTTAATGCATTGACTGTGATTTAAAGATAGTTAATGTATTGACTATGACTCAAAAACATTTAATATGAAATAAGAATTATTTAAATGTGAAAAAAATTAGGAAAGTAGTGTTTGTTATATATGGAAGCAATAGGGTTTGACAAATGAGAAAAAGCCATGTGTCCAAGAACTCTATTGTTTTAATAGTATAGTTAGATCAGATTTTTTAAATATAAATTTGAATTAAGTAATTAACAACATATTAAATTGGTCAAAATTATGTGTATTTAATATAACACATATTAACTTTTCAGTATAATCAAAAGTAAATTATTTAAATTTCCTATATTCATTAAATTTGTTATTTATGCTAATTAAAAATTGGTCAAATTTAAAGGATGGAAAGTTGTTTGACATTGAAAACTATTAAAAACTTCAAAAGATTGTTGCAAAAGTGGTTAATTTCGGTTTTGAAAAAAAAATAAATAAATGTAAATATTATTATAAAAAACTTTCCATTTTTTATATAAGTTTACTAACTAAACAATATACTATTAACTTTTTTTAATTATCACGAAATTATTGTCAAGACTCTAGCATCATTAACTTATTTAACAATAAATTCATTAGATAATTCTTTTTTCAATTTTATACATTAATCTTGACATTTATGCCTAATGAAAAATTAGTCAAATATAAAACATGGAAAGTTTTTATTTTCTATTTAGTTTATTAGTTTACTTTTTAATTTCACCATAATAATATAGACGAATCGGTAATTATTGGCATTTATGCCTAATTAAAAATTGGTCAAACATAAAAGATGTAAAGTTTATTGAGATTGGAGAATATTAAAACTAAAAAAGAGTGGTCAAATTCGGTTCTTAAAAATAGAAATAAATTAATGTATAAATGATTAGAATGTATCATTAAATTCAAGATTATGAATATTTTAAAATAAAAAAGCAATTATAGTAAATATCTAAGATTTTCTAAATATAAATTTGAAATAAGTAATACATCACATATTAAATTGGACAAATAAATTAATGTGTTTTAATACAAAACTTATTAACTTTTAGGTATTATCAAAAGTAAATTATTTAAAATTTCCGGTATATATTAAATATATCGTTTATTCTAATCAAAATTTGGTAAAATATAAAAGATGGAAAGTTTGTTGAGATTGAATATTACTAAAAACTAAAAAAAGATTGTTGCAATAATGGTCAATTTTGAATTTTGAAAACAAAAATAAATAATTGTAAATATTATTATAAAAAACGTTCGATTTTTTGGAAGTTCAATAAAAAACTGTTAAAACTTTCAAGATAAGATTCAAAAACTTTAACACAGAAAAAATAAAGATTGTTATTCATATAAAAATGAAATAATTTACTTGAATTGTCTAAGCTACATAGAATAAAAAAAGATAGAAAATTAATAACTAAAATACATTAGTAATGACCAAAACAAACATAATCAAACTACTCTCCATCAAATACTTTTTTCATGCAATTAGCCAATCTACCAATTTGGGCCGCCATAAACTGAAATTATTTAAAATAAATTAATGTTAGATATACTGAAATATTAAAAAAACAAATTAGTAAGAATTATCAATGGATGTAATCGAAATAATTAATATAATAATTTCGATAAGAAAATAAATCAACAATATTTTCGTATATCTCAAAACCTTGGGAATGCATGGCTTCCTTATATAAGCTTGCATTATGTTGCCCTGCCACATTATCATTAAGATTAGTAAATAATTGTATGAATAATAAAGTAAATGAATGAATGTGTTAACAATACGATCTCGTCTTAAACAATCATTTCGATGGACCAATCTTGGGCGGGCTTTGAGTTATCCTTCAGCCGCCAAAGTCGCAAAATACGAACCTTTAGGACACACTCACTGTTAAGAACATCGAGTTAGTTCAACATGTTGATATTGGTTGGCTCCATCTGGCTACAAAAATTTAACAAAAACAAAAAAAAATTAAAATTAAATAACAATAACACTTTTAATCCTCAAAAATGAAATATGAAAATGGAAGATATAAACAACAAAAACTAAAAACCTTTGCACAAAGCTACTCGATTTTATTAAAAAGGCTTTGCTGGTGTAAGAATTTGGCAATAAAATGTACATATTTATAGGAAATGAATTAGGGTTATCGAAAATTATAAAAGGAAGGTATAAAATTAATTGATTAGAAACATAAAGTTAGGAAATTTTGTCAAATTTTTAAAAAATTATAGTAAGAAGGAATATAATTGATATATTAATTAATGGATTTTAAAATTGTAATGCTCCACAAAATGGTCAATGAAACAAAATGACAAACTTCCAGGCTTATTAAGAGAATGGGTCAAGTAACGTAATTTGTTAGTATTAAAAAATAATAGTCAATGGATTTGTATTTTAAATCTTAAAAGTAAATGAGTGTAATTAAATGATTGGGTGAATGAGTCAATGGGTCAATTGGTTTGAATTCGTAATTATAGACAAAATTAATGGTTATTAATTAAATTAAATTTTCATTCAAATTTAGACCATAATTTAGTCATTAATTAATTCAAATAGAAAGGAGGGAATATCAAATTTTAAATTTTACAAATCCGTAATTAAAACTTTATTTAATACACAAATTTAAAATTTTTCAAATCAATAATTAAACCTTTCCTTAATACACTGGGTCATCCTTTCCTAATATCCTTAATTTCCTATTGAATTTGACTAATTCAATTTAAGTAATATAATATTTTAACATAATTAACATATTTTATATCGGTATATTTATTATGAAATCAACCAAAAATATAACAACAGTTGTTAAATGAATGAAATCAAACAAAAATAATAAAATTTTCAAATTTTTTTTAATATTTCAAATTCAAACTATACATACGATTTTAAAATATTCAATTAAATATAATATTTTGTCTTCTTATTTAATTAATATAAGTTTACACTTTTAGCTAAGTGTAATATTAATTAAAATTAAATATTACATTATTACATTATTATTTATTACATTTTTATATATATTATATATAAAAATAACACAGGTGGTGTATGAAATCAACCAAAAATGTAACAAAGGTGGTGAATGAAATCAAACAAAAATAATAAAATTTTCAATTTTTTTTAATATTTCGAATTCAAACTATACATACGATTTTAAAATATACAATTAAATAGAATATTTTGTCTTCTTATTTAATTAATATAAGTTTACACTTTTAGCTAAATGTAATATTATTATTTAAGTATTCAAAATGAAAAATTATAGATTAAAGGAAAGAGGAAAGATAATAATTTAATAGCATTAATGAATCTTAATTTAATATATTATTGATTTATTTTATTCACTTGAAAATTAGAGAAGGCCTTGATATAAATGGAAACTATGAGAATCAACCAATAGAAAATGGGTATATGGACTTAAAGCTTATTGCTTTAATAGTATAGTTAGATATATAGTAAACATATCTCCTAGTAAATAATAACTTTGATTTTCAAACTTTTGCACTTGCATATGGAAACTGTTATTATGCGTTATGACGGATTGTATTTGGTATCAGTTACAATCAGCTAAGAATTTTTAAACATTTAACAATCCAATTAATTTTTTTCTATTTACAAACACACGAGTATCTAGGGTACCAAAAATATCATCCTTTTACAAGTCAGGGTAATAACGAAACTAAGTAAAAAAGAGGCCCCAAATTTTCATTTAGCTTTAGGCCTCCTAAAAGGTTGGGCCGGGTACTAGCCTAAGGCTATGTGTAGTGGAGGTGTAAGGCCCCGTTATCGGTGGCCCTACTTTCGTGTTGGATTTACTCATAAGCGTAGTTCTAAATATCATAGTTAATTAAAACATTCGCGGAACATTAAAAACATTCATACCATTACATTTCATAACCATAATTCTGGTCTTATCGAGCATTCATAGTCATTTAAAAACAAAACATAGTCTTTTAAAATAAAACATCATAGCAAAATCTTCAGATGCCAGCTTCGTCCAACTCTGCCATGTGTCATCCTCAAGCTACCTGCCTCATTCTACTCACCTGCGTGCATACTAAAAGTCAGCTACGCTGAGTGAGTTCTAGTTAATCACATAATCATACAATACCTTCTTACATTTCATACTTAACCTCTTAACTTTCTTTCATACACACGTAAGTACACATACTTTCATTCTTACCTTCATACTTCCTTTACATACATAATCATACGTTTTAAAGAGCCTTCGCCCTATAACCTCACAGATATTATAAGGGTCTGGTCCCTAACATCACAGATATTATAAGGGTCTGGTCCCCAACATCACGGATATTATTAGGGTCTGGTCCCTACCATCACAGATATTATTAGGGTCTGGTCCCAACCATCACAGATATTATTAAGGTCTGGTCCCTTTGTTCGTGTAACTGTACCGTACCTGTTCATACATATTTTCCTTGACAATACGTACAATCTCCGAAAAGCGTTCACGTACCATCATCATAACATACATACATTATGTATACATCTTATATTCATACACACATCATATCTTTCATCATACTTATCAATCATATCTTAACTACCACCTGACGGTTCATGCAATATCCGAAGATCGTTCACGCACCGTCAAGCAATCATCATACATAAATCATACAGGGCATACACTTACCACTTAAGATAAGTGTATTAACTATCACATCGAGTATGCACACAGCCCCGAAAACATAACAAGGAAGTGGGGCTAGAAACTCACCTCAAGGCGGTTGCGTTCACCGTTTACGGTTATCCCCTTCTTTAGCTGTGCGTGACTAACTGTATAATAATTATACGTATCAATAACTATCACTACACATATCGTCTTTCTAGTTTAATTATTACCCTCAACGAACGGGGGTCCGGGGGCAGCGCCCCTGGCAGCGGGGTTCTAGGGGCGGCAGCCCCTAACGGGGTCCAAGGGGCAGAGCCCCTGGCTGGGGTTAAGCTACTTAAAAGCATTTTGAATCATTAATTAATATGCTACTTAAAAGCTCAAGGGGTGAATTGTAATTAATTCTTTCCTTTTCTAAGTCCAGGGACTGTTATTGTCATTCAATTAAACTTCTAATTCGTTATTGGTTCATAGCGAATTGGATTATCCTAGCGAACTGGTTCTTATAACGAATTGAACCCTTAACGAACTGGACTTCTTAACGAATCAGTCCATATAGCGAATTGGACCTTCTGATTCGTTATTTCTTTTAACGAACTAATCATAACGAATCAAGGGTAATTCGTTACCCTTTTCCCTTAACGAATCGGGACACGAACTAAGGTTAGTTCGTTATCTTCCTTAACGAATCAGCGGGCGAATCACACCTACTTCGCTAATTACCCTTAGCGAATTAGGGTTAGGTCAGGGAATGTCAGAACATTCCCTGACATCGCTAACCTCGTACCAACATTTTCCGGCGCCGTCATTGTCGGAAAGCCGCCGGAAAAACGGGTTTTGGCTCGTTTTTCACCGTTTTTCGTCCCGTTCGATCCAGATCTGAGCTAGGGTGACTCCTAAGCTCATCATAGGTTCGGTTTATACCCGAATCCACCCGGATCTCATGACTTAAACGGTTTAACGGTGTTGGCTCGTCGTTTCATGATTATATCTAACGGATTTAAGCTCAAACAATAAAATACTATCATTACCTCGGGTCGGTTCTCGGTTTCCTTCTTGATATCGGTTTAGAGAGAGAGAACTAGAGAGAGAATCTTAAGTGTGTGTTTTGGGTGGTGTATGGAATGTGTGAGAATGAATTAAATGAGGGATTAATGGTTTATATAATTATGGATCATGGGCTTAGGCCCATGGTCCTTTCCCTTTTCTTTCATAATCCAAGTCCATAATCCATATCCATTTAACCCAACACTAGCCCAACTCGTATTCTATTTCTCTAACCGATAACGACCCACTATAAAATAGACGATATTTATTCTATTAATAAAATCGAAATTAGGATGTTACGGGAGGGGCTACAAATTGGGCGAATTGCGACACGTGACGCCCAACCAGCAAATGATAGGAATTTGTTTTTTGGGTGTAATGGTGTTGTAGCCCCCTCCAGTGTCACGTCACAATTTTTTATTATTTTCTTTAATAGTTAAACTAAACAAATAAAAACCCATTAAATTAAATAATTAAAAAAGAAACATTAAAAAAATACATAACAAAAAAAAACTAATATCCATAATATTCATGCATTTATTCAACTCGTCGTCGTTGCAATAATGCGGCATCTTCGTGTAACCCGGCCGCTTTGAGGGATTCGTATTCTTTACTCATTTCTCGCAATTTCAACATAGCGGCAATCTTTCGTGTTGTTTGTTGGTTTCTCTCATGGTAGCGGTGTGTTCCACGGCATGAGTTTCGAAAGAAGGGAATGGGTGTTTCGGTTGGTTCGGTTGTTTCTATGATTCATTTTTGTTGTATTTTTGAAGAATTTGGTTATGTGTATGTATGAAATGAATATGGATTTAGAGAAGAAGGGTATATGTATATATATTGTTTAAATTAAATTGTTTTTTTTTAATTTGACTATTCCAACGGTCAAATTATTAATTTATTATTATTATTCTCAATCAAACGGCAACAAAAGGTTGCCCCCCCCCCTATTGCCCCACATTTCGCGCGGGGGGTGGGGTGGGGTGTGTGCTCGCCCTCGCCCCAAATTCGTCGGAGAAGGTCGCCCACTACATGTGGCCTAAGTAGAGTGAAAGGGCAAAAAAGTTGATGATATAGCATCTAAGTAACATTAAGCGAAATTAGAGTATGCTTCATGGTATAAGGAATGAAAGTTAAATGTTTTTAAAAGTAGAAGATTGACGATATGAAAATCGTTTTTCCATATTGGCGGTCTTAATAAAATCTAAAGGTACCAAATTCAAAGGTTACAGGGAACTCATTGCCTCTTTTAGTCATTATTCTTGAGATTGGCTTTGTTTGGAACAAATTCAATGATTTTCATATGAAGTATCTTTATGACAATAATGGACTTTTGTTACAAGATGTGTGGTGGTCATCAAGTTCCATGTTGAATTTTGAGTCACCATATGTGTACATATTATTGTAATATATTACGTTTTTAGTCACTTGAAAATTGACATGATCGGTAGATAAGAAAACCGTTTTTGAATGTTTATAAGCAGTACACGTTTAAGATTTTCATTTTGTTATTTCTATGGATGGGTTAGGTCAGGGTCGGCTCAATGTTTTGAGGCCTAAAGCCAGCTACAATGTTGCGGCCTTATATATTCAAAACATGTTTGATATATATAAACCCTTTACCTTTACCCGGCTTAGGAACAACAATAAACTAAAATTTTATAGTTTACTAGAGTTATTTTTAAAGATATATGTATGTTGTGTGTAAAACTATATTTAAAAAAATAATAATATTTTTCTTGCTTTATATGATGCAAATTGTTTAACATTCATAATATAATATCAGTTCAATTTTTTTTCGTTTATGAAGCCGACGTCGTTGTTGCTCCCCTCACCGCCTCCAAACCATACATATATTATTGATTATTTTTTATATTTAGTTAACCTAATGTTGATATATATAATTTATTATAAAAATGAAGGCCCTATTTTTTGGGAGACCTCAATTCCTAACTTGGGTTCTTTATACTGTGAAGCCGTCCCTGGGTTAGGTCAACATATTTTTCAAATTATTTTTTGCTAACGGCAACTTTCATTTCTAGTTAATAAGATATGTTATGTTTGGACTCATTTGTTGAACATGCAGTACACTGTAGAGAGCTATCAGAGTTCAAGTATCGACACAATTTTGTTAGGGATGTTTTTTTTTTGACATATTTGGCGTGACGAGATTTGTGTTAAGAAAAAAACAACTGTGAATTTCTTGACCGACCCGTTGGAAGGAATGCCAACACTTAGACCATATGACATTTTGATTTTTGAATGGATGGGAGGAAAACACACGCATGTAGATCTAATATGGATTTTCGCTCTTGTGGGTTTGGTCAGTAGTGTTTTCAAGGCGAGCCAGGCTGTGTTAAAAGGGATTATTATTATTTTTTTTTTGCAAAGTAACCAAACATATAAAAAAAATATCTTGACAACCGGCACGTATTTATATCTTTCATGTTTAATGTTTTAGGTTTCTTTTTACTTGAGGTCTAGAGCTACTTGTCGTGTTTAATAGGTCATAGAGAGTGTAATAAATAACAAGAATATGATTTATCGAAGGCATGGTATGGTATGGTGATTGGAAGAATGTGGAGTAAATATTCGACGCCCACTTTTGAAGTCGAAATGATAGCCTTCCAAACTGAACAATCTTTCTTACTTTGCCTCCATGCCATTAGCCATAGGCCATCCACCAATTGTGAGGTCACCATTTTTAATGGGCCTTTGCACTTTCTACTATTTATTATTATTATTATTATTATTATTATTATTATTATTATTATTATTATTATTGTTGTTGTTGTTGTTTTATCAAATTCTATTACTATCAGAACAACTTCACATGACATGAATGACATATTCATTCACCATTTCCTCTAATATGGGTTTTTATTTCTATCTACTCTTTTCATTTATTCTTGCATTAGCTTAGAACCCACATACTATATGAGTATATGTGGTACAAAACATCAATAGATAAAATTATCAAATCTTTATGTACATCTACAAGATTTTAAAATAGATTATATATACTAATCATTTCTGAAAAGTTAAAAAATAAGTAATATTAATATATAATTAAATATCAAAAATACATTAAACATATCCAATGTCATTTGTTTACTATTTGATTGAAACTAAAAGTTATATAATTAAATTTCAAAATTCTTTAAAATAAGGGATAATTTAATATAAATATGTTATATAATTAGTTTATTTTAAAATAAATCATAAATTTAAAAAGATACAAGTGTATATAATAGAGGAAACAATATGAATCGACATGTGACATAAGAGATTTTTGTTTATTATATGTATGTATGTATATATGAATGATATATGAATGAGATCATTTGAAAACTAAATTGAGTTGTGACTAGTGAGAACTCGAGAGAACTTAATTTTACAATAATTTATTAAAAAAATTCATATATATATTATATGTAATTTACATCTACGGAAAAAAACTAAAAAAAAATACGTGCATAGACTATTGAAATACGTGTAACGAGCTTTTACGTATATGTCTGAATAGTGTAATTTGCATAATTGTAACTGACATTTACATATTCCTTACACCCATGTCTGAAATCGATCTATATATACTTTTTTTAATTATTTTCATATATGTAACTTATATATAATAATATTGTAAATATTTTTTTAAAATATTATTAAATACAATTATTTTGAGTTCTCACAACTTAGCGAGTTCTCAAATAATTGCATATAAGATACCATTAAAACAAATTGTTCTTAAACAAAGAGAATATTTTGTTACTAAAAGAAGCTCTAAAGATTTAATTATAGCATAAGAAAATATTTACAGTAATTTTAACTAGTATTTATATATTAAATTTGGAATAAAAGATATTGAATGAATTTACAAGGTATATTGCACTTTATTCGTCTAGCTTAACTAGCATTGGAGGGAAAGTGAAAATCTGAGCGGGAGGCTACAAGATCTCAAGTTCAAATCCGATCTCAATCGGGTTTTACTGCAGTGGGCCTTTGGGTGGCGGGTTTTCCCCGAAACAGGAGATGGCAGTCTTGGGCTGCCAGACACTGTCTACGTTCGCAAGTGTATGAAATCGCCTTTTATCACTAGGTTACCTAGGTCAAAATAATGTTTAAACTCGAAACCTTAAATATCCAAAATATTAATAATAGTTAAGACAAACAAAGGGTGTAATGTCACATTCAAAATACCAAATAAATGAAAGTATAGGGTACTAAGATGCAAAGTAACATGCTTCAAATACTATTGCCACTCCTTTCATATCAACAAAAAAACAAGACATCCCATCTCAATTATAACAACCAACATTCATGGAAAACAATACAAGAGCAAGTAACATCAAGAGTGTGGTCTCAACGGAACAAATTCGTTGCTTAAACGGAAATAATATCCTCTAGAGTCGTGTGGCAGCCGTTTTCAAGCGCGTTTTTGGAGCTTAAAAGGCATATTAGTTGTGACATATGAACATAGAATTTTCATAACTTTTTTATATGCATTGTTTAATTTGATCACTTGTTGATATTTGTAGAATATTACATGATGAGCACAGAAATGAATAAGAATGGAGAAATAGAAAGCAAAAGAGAAGAACAACAAGAAAAGAATAATAATAATGATTGTGATGATGGTAGTTATAGTGGTGGTCATCAGTTAGAGAGTTCAAGGAGGCTGCAACCATGGACAAAACAAATAACGGTTCGTGGGATCGTAGCGAGTGTTAGTTTAGGGTGTGTTTATAGTATTATAGCTATGAAATTAAATCTTACAACTGGTATGACACCTAATATGAACGTTTCGGCTGCACTGCTCGCGTTCGTGTTCATGAGAACTTGGACAAATATGCTCCAAAAATCCGGGATCTCCACTGTTCCATTCACTAGATATGAGAATACTATGATCCAGACATGTTCTGTTGCTTGTTACAGTATTGCCATTGGAGGTTTGCTAATTATTCGGTTTTTTGAGTTTTTGTTTCTTACATATTTTACAACTTTTTTACATAAATAGTTATGCTTATTTTTTTGGTGACAAATATGTAGGTGGATATGGGTCATATTTACTGGGACTGAACAAGAAAACATATGAGTTAGCCGGCGGGGCAAGTTCTCCAGGGACTTACAAAGAACCAGGGGTCGGCTGGATGATGGGATACTCTTTCTTGGTCTGTTTTATCGGTCTTTTTGTATTGATTCCACTTAGAAAGGTATATCATCTTAATCTTTCTGGTTTACTATTAACCAGATCAGACGTGTTTGCTATGAGTGAGATTTTTACTGTTTGTTTGCCACATCATATTATAATATTATAATTTTGGTAATCTATAGGTATTAATAGTTGACTATAAGTTGATATTTCCAAGCGGGATGGCGACCGGAGTTCTTATTAACGGATTTCATAGTCAAGGAGACGATATCGCGAAGTATTTAGCTAAACCAAACATTTTTAATATTAGCTTGGCACCTCATGAATTTTTATTTATTTATTTTTTTTGAATATTTTGATTATAGGAAACAAGTTAAGGGATTTGCAAAGTACTTCTCAGCAAGTTTTCTTTGGGGATTTTTTCAATGGTTTTTTACTGGAAAAGAAGGAGATTGTGGATTTGCTCAGTTTCCTACTTTTGGATTAGAAGCTTGGAAGAATATGTATGGGAATGCTGCTAATTATATAATGAGTGAACTGCGGTTTTCATCCTTGTGGTTTTAGTCTAATAGTTTTAAATTTGTGATTTTCGTCCCTGTGGTTTCAATTTACTTGCAATTAAACCCGGATTCACTAATCCCGTTAAGTCTGGTCGTTAAACCCATCAGTGTGTCCTTCACGTGAGGGGCAGTTTTGTCCCCCCCCCCCCCTAAATACACCCCAACCCCTCACGTGAGGGGGCTTGCGAATTAGGACCGGGGCTTATTTGGGGAGAAAAAGGACAAAACTGCACCTCACGTGAGGGGCACATTGATGGGTTTAACAACCAGACTTAACGGAGTTAATGAATTCAGGATTAATTGCAAGTGAAATAAAACCGCAGGGACGAAAATTGCGAATTTGAAACTATTGGACTAAAACCGCATATTTGAACAAACCACATGGACGAAAGCCGCAGTTTACTCTTATATAATTGTTGCTTATAAAGCAAGCAAGTTTATTATTATATTAATAATACTTTTGTTGATTACAGGTTTTACTTTGACTTTAGCATGACTTATGTGGGAACTGGGATGATTTGCCCACATATTGTCAACTTATCATTGTTGTTTGGAGCAGTGATTTCATGGGGTATAATGTGGCCTTTGATTGGTAAAAAGAAAGGAGATTGGTTTCCTCCTGGTTTGCCTGAAAGTAGCATGAAAAGCTTAAATGGTTATAAGGTGTGTTTGTGTTTCTTTTAACTTAAAACCGAGCATACGAACGAGCACGAACTGTTAAACAAAAGGATATTCTTGTTCATGCATGTTTGTTTAGAAATTTAATATGCCCGTGTTCGTTCGCTCCAGGGGAGGCCTTGAGGGTGGGCAATGTGGCCATCCGGCCGGGCACGTGTTTTTCAGGGGTACAATTTTTTTTTAAAATTCCGATATTATATATTTCGAATACCCGAACTTTCGCAAGCCCGCTATTTTATAATAATCAAACACTCTATAGTCTATTGGTTTGTCATAAACACATTCTAATATCATGATTTTGCTAACTATTATGTTTATTAATATAACTTTAATCGTCTTTTAAAAAAAGTTTACATTATTTAGTTCGCTAAGGTTAAAGGGCATACGTTTTGGGCTCGGCCAGGGTACGTGAATTCTTAGGGCCTCCTTGGTTCGCTCGTTAGTCGTTAATATTCTAAATGAACGCAAATGAACAAAAATAAAGGAATAAAATGAATGTGTTCTTGTTCGTTCGTTAGTCGACTACCCAAGATTTGTTCTATAATTTTATTAGGTTGATTGACTGATACATAATGGACCAATTAGTATTGCTAATACCTAATATTAAATTAAATAAACAAACATATATAGACGAATGATGCATGTGTTCATGTTCATCTATTTAACTACATGAACAAATATTTTTTTTCATATCCGTTCGTTTATTTAATAAACGAACATTGTTACAGTCTACATTTGATTATTATGATTGTTTCTTGTGTTGGCAGGCTTTCATTTCTATTGCTTTAATCCTTGGTGATGGGCTATACAACTTCACCAAGATACTATATATCACATCCAGAAGTGTTCATGGAAGAATGAAGACCAAAACCGTTAATTCAGGTTAATTATTAACAAACATGTTAACTTTATGTTTGTTTATTTGGTTAACTAACCTTAACATGTCTTGTTTTTGTAACTGTAGTTATAGAAAAGAAGGTTAATGATGAAGAGCAAAGACAAAATGAAATTTTCACTAGAGAAACCATACCGATGTCGATTGGAGGAACGGGATACGTTATCTTCGCTCTTATTGCAGTAATCGTGTTACCCTTCATGTTTCCCGAGGTCAAATGGTATTATGTGATCATAGCCTATATATTCGCCCCGTCTTTAGCCTTCTGCAATGCATATGGAGCCGGGTTGACCGACTTTAACATGGCCTACAATTATGGTAAAATCGGGCTTTTCATGATGGCAGCATTGGCAGGGAAAAAGGATGGTGTGGTGGCGGGAATGGCGGGGTGTGGGTTGGTTAAGTCGGTTGTTTCGGTTTCTTGCATACTTATGCATGACTTGAAAACAGGTCAACTTACTATGACTTCTCCTAGAACCATGCTTGTAAGTCAAGCGATTGGTACGGCTATCGGGTGCATTGTGTCACCTTTAAGCTTCTTTTTGTTCTACAAAGCTTTCGATATTGGAAACCCTGATGGCGAATATAAGGCGCCATACGCGTTAATATACAGAAACTTAGCGATTCTTGGAGTCCAAGGTTTTTCGGCTTTGCCAAAACATTGTTTACAATTATGTTACGGTTTTTTTGCTTTTGCAGTGTCGGTTAACATGATTAAAGACTTGTTACCGAAAAAAATCGGAAAGTGGATGCCGTTGCCAATATGTATGGCTGTGCCGTTTTTGGTTGGTGGTTATTTTGCTATAGATATGTGTATTGGGAGTTTGGTTGTGTTTGTTTGGCACAAGGTTAATGCAAAGGAGGCTGAGCCGATGGTGCCTGCGGTTGCTTCGGGTTTGATATGTGGTGAAGGCATGTGGTCCCTACCAGCCTCGGTTCTTGCTTTGGCTAAAATAAAACCGCCGATTTGTATGAAGTTTTTAGCTTCTTGAATTAGGATTAATTTGTTATTAGTTTTGATAAGATGACATGATACATTTCATATATCAATATAATTCATGAAATCAGTGGTTTCAAATATAAAAAAATTATCGTTTGAGATACGAACAAACTAACTGGTTATTATGCTCGCTAGAACATCGGTCTTACCCCGTGCATATATCGTGTAAACTAGCCTTAGTGCATCAAGCCATGAGTCCAAGTATTCCCATGAGTCTGCAACCTGAGGAGAAAACAATGTTTTATTTTATTTAAAGTTTAGTCTGCAAAGTTTCATCATTTTCTGTTAAAACAGTATAAAATTTTAAATTTCAAAAAATGAATACCAAGAAGATTGGTCCGTGAATCGTGTAAATACTGATGGAAGGCCCGGGCGGTAAAGTCAAATCCGAGGATATTGTTACCGATACAATATCCGAAATGTCAACTCTGATAGTTGGTTTGTCATTAGTTTTGTCTTCATCATCAAGGATCTAAAACAAATAACAAATCATTAAACAACCAACAATCACAATTAAAATTTTAAATCATCAGAAACATATGAATAAGTAAATAACAGAATGACACCTGTTGGAGTCCTTCATGATTCAAAACAAACTGAAACCGCTTCCAATCACAATGCGGGGCCACCGGATTTTCCACTGGAGGAACTGTAAGATGTCCAACCTTTACATACGGTAAAGGAAGCTGCAATAACAATTGATTATTCGTTAAACGTAATCTATCCTTTTTATTAAAATGTAATCAAGTTTACTGACCATTGACCGCACAAGCTTCAAGGCACTGGCGTAAACCTGTGATTAATAAACTTCAAGGTTAAAATTTATAATATTTTTGAAAGTATATATAAATAAAAGATAGTAACTGAGTAATTTGGTTTTAATGCATGAGCAGCAGCAACATAGATAGCAGATTGACTGTATAATTCATTTGATGAAATCTCGTTTCTAACAACGAGTACTCCGGTTCTTGATGTGTCTTCTGCTAATCCATACTGCAGAAAAATGAATAACCATGTTAACGAATTCATAAACGTGTATAAAACTTTGTGATATATGATATTGACCAGAACAGTGCCAAGGTTGTAAATTGCTCTATGGAAATCAAACTGCAACTGTATTGCTGCACGAAACTTGCTGATTGCATTTTTTACTATCGTCTGTTTTTCTCGTGCGGGGACAATTGCACTCAGTTCCTGCAATGTTCATTACTGATTTAATTAATATCTGTATGGCCATAACTAAATATAAAGAAAATTGCATTTTTCGTCATTTAAGTATATATCAATTTGCAGATTGTCTTTAAACTTCATTTATTTGAAAATATGTAACACATTACATCCTTTCCACTAACTGTTGACAAAATTCTTGATAACTTTTAAAAAATACTATTTTGCCCGTACGGCTAAAAAACAAAAGATTTCGTGAATAAGGGCAAAATAGTCATTTTGTTAAAAGTTACCGGTTAGTAGAAAGGCCATAATGTGTTACAAGTTTTTCAAATAAAGGAAGTTTTTTTGAAATCACTTAAGGACACAATCTGCAAATTGGTATAAACTTAAATGACGAAAAATGTAATATACTCTAAATTATATCGAATGATTAAGGAATATATGAGAAGTTTTAGAACAAATCATGTAATATTTTCCAGGCACCTGTAAAGCAAGTCCCCAGTTGTTGAGCGCCTGAAATGTAAAGAATTGCTAAGTGATTATATACAAAAAAATATTATTATTCAAAGCTAACTGTTTTCATGGTTACCTGAGGACTATTCCAGTTTAGTTGAACTGCTTTTTCATAATGCTTTGCCGCCTGTAATATTAAGAGAAGTGAATACACATTGCTTCTGTTTAGGTTTAAAGGTGTAACTGTAACCTGTTTCCATAAGGCTTCAGCCTCCTTCGTGCGACCGTGCAGTTTGGCTCGATCTGCTATGGCAATAGCCCAATTATAATAAGCCTGAAAATAGACATGAACAAAACTTTAAACATACTCATAATCACATCATTTCATCATTCAAGAGACATGTATACATCATGCAGTGCAGGGTTTAATTGTGTAGCTTCATCATATTTTCTGCAGGCTTCTTCAAGCAATGCATCTTTAGTAAGCGAATCAGCATCTGCAATAACATTATCTGCACATTCCTGTAGATAAAAGCAATCAGTTTCAACATGAATATCAATGTAACTATTTCAAATGTTTCAAACAGCGATACGAATGATAGTAACTTAGACCTGAAGAACAAGTGCCCAATTATAAAGTGCATCGTAATCATCTGGATTATTCTCAATGGCATTTGCATATCTGAAAACATGCATAAGTTTTTAGTAACTAAAGTGCTAACCGAGTCCAAATTCAACCATTATATGAGCAACACGGTAATAATTACCTTCTTGCAGAAAATTTGAGCATTCGCTTCCTTGATTGTCCTCCATCAGAGCTTGTGATACTATTGATAAAGGCCATGACAACACTGTTTTGTTCTTTTTGTTGTTTGCTTTCTTGACTAAAGTGCAGAAAAGTGAAAATTATATGTCAATATTAAATCTATTCATTAGATAAAATTCAGTATTCACCACATATTGCAGTTTAAGGGGCGTTTGGGATTCCTTATTTTTACCTCCTTATAACTTATTTTTGCAAGTTATAAGTTACAATATACAATATTGTAACTTATTAACTTATCCCTCACACAATAAGCAATCCCAAACACCTTTATAACTTTTCAAAAAGTTATAAGTTGGCTAAAATAAGCAAATCCCAAACTCCCCCTAAATTGAAATTCAGCATTATAGAAATCTTTAAACGATGAATCCAAACGCAGTTTGATAACTATTAGGGGTGTTCACAGTCTGATTTTGACGGTTTTTAGATCAAACCGTGAACCAAATCACCTAAACCCAAACCAAACCAAACCGTTACTAACGGTTTGGTTTCACGGTTTGAACTTCGTAAAATAGAAGCTTGTAAACGAACCGAACGCTCAGTTCATTGTTCAGAGGGAAGTTTGTTTATGTTCATTTTAATTAAACGAATGAACATAAACACATATTTCGTTCATTCATTTATGTCCGTTTATGTTCATTTTTGGATGAATCATGACATCATCTATCTAGTGTTTTATATTTTGTTCATTCGTGTTCGTTTACGTTTGTTCATATACATTCGCTTATCTTTGTTCAATTATGTTTGTTTATGTTTGTGAAATGTTCGTTTAGATTTATAAACAGGCACGGACATGTTCAATATTTAAATGAACGAACATGAATGCAAATATTTGTCAGATTAAGTGTTCGTGTTAGTTTAAAGTTAAATGAACGAAGACGTTTGGTTCATTTACAGGCCTAGTAAAATATACATGCTTAGTTGAAAATTAAAACCGAACCATTACGAACCTGCGAGAGGACGGAGAATTGTCATTGATATAACCGCACTCCAATTCCTTAAGCAATTCTCTCATAGTGACAGTTTGTCTAGCTTGGTCTTTCTGTAGCGTATTATTGATAATTTTGGTTTCTTTGCGTTCCGAATTATCATTATTAATAACAATGGCGGAACTATCATTGGAGCGAGTGCGAGTGAGGTTGAGAGAGCGATCGATGTTGTCTTCCGGTGAGGGTTTGATGGAGCGTCTTGTTGTGGTTGGAAATTGGAATCTGAATCTCCGTTATTCACTTCCGGCTGATGAGTAGACATTGTTATTGTTAATTGTTGGATCACCGAATTCAAACGGTTGTTTGTTTGTTTCAGTGAGATTTATTAATGCTGGTGGTAGATGGTGTGAAATGATGATGGTGTCGTAGCATGGTTCTTCCCATATTTGGATACGTAAATGTGGCCAAAACCTTATGCATGGTAGAGTTAACGCATTATGTTATAATTATAACCACATTATAATATATAATTACACTATTTGATTCATATAGTTATCACACTACTTTAATTCATATTTGATTCAAACTTATGAAAAGTAATTGCAGATTAAGTAAAAAACTTAACTGAATCACATATTCAGTTTTGTTGGTTTTAAATCAAAACCGATTTGGTTTTTCAAGTTTTCGTATTAAAATTGGAATTTGGTTCAAACCGAATGACAAATAATAGTTATTTAAGTTTTATCATTTACTCAAATTCAATTACTAGTTTTAACCCAATTATATTAGTCCAACCAATAGCATTTAGTGGTACAAAAATATAAACAGAAGCTTGTTTGGTTTATTCGGCCAAACCCAAAATATACCAAACCAAACTCGAATTTGATTTTCAGTACAGTTTTAAACTACTTTAATTCGGTGTTCAGTTTGGCTTTCAGCTTCAACTGAAAAATCTTCAAACCGAATAAACCAACACATAAAATTAAACCTAAACCTTACTTTTACAAAATGAAAGGAATGAAATCTTGTCAACATTAGATTTGGAGTTCAGTATTTTTAGCTTTTTGGTCCAAATGAAGGCAAACATAACCTCCATTCAAAATGTAAATGTATTATTCTTTCATGATGAAACTGAACTCTTTCGTTTTAAACTTTTAAACTTTATCATGTAGCAGAAGGACAACAACGAGCTGCGAGACATAACGAATCAGAGGTTGCAGTTGATAAACTCACCCGATGAGAGACGGTGACCACATTAGTTCACCAACTGCAAGCTTACGTATTGAAACCGAATCATGCTATATTAACTTCAACACAGCATAAACCAAACCAAACCAAACCAAACCATCCAAGACAGCAGCATGTCTAAAACACATGTAAATGTAAATTTTCTAATTTCTCAACATTAAGACATGTTTTAACAACAAGCCACCATTACTCGAGTGAGTGCGGGCACAAGAAACAACACAGTTCATAAGTTCATGTAACTTATTCGAACAGGATAAGAGACACTTGTGGAAGGGGTTGAAAGAACAGAAGAAATTAAAACAAACAATTAGCAGCCACCCTAAATCTTGTCATGAAGAGTTACAACCAGATCATGTGCATCATCTAAAAGCTTCCAAACATCCAAATGCCCAGCCATATTATTACACTCCCTCAATATCTCATCCATACTGCTATACTTCTCTATTATCTGCTTCCTCTTCTGCAACACACATGCAGCTATCGCGTACAACAACAAATCATCAGTCGGTGGGGCCCGCATCCTCATTCTCCCCCAAGCCGACTTAGTGATTCCCGCCCGGATGGCAGTCTGATCCGCCCACATCACTTCCCATAAACACAATGTCTGTTCAAAGTTAAGTTCACGTCTGAATAGTACCACCACCATCCTGTACACAAAGAAACAATCCTCCGCCTGCAGTTCTTCCAGGTGGCGGTAAAGATGGGAGTCTTTCCCTTTAATAATCTTTGACACGATGTTTAACTGTCGCCTGATCCCGACCTCATCGAGGCGGAAGTTATGACGGGCTTTTTTCATGAAACCGACAAAACACCAAAACGCTTCACTGTCGTCTTCTACAACTGATATTATTGGTGAAAGTAAATCGCTCATACCTTGACAGTAACCGATTTCTGAGTCGTATAACGCGTATGCTTCTAGAATTGATACCAAGCGTGCAGCGTGGAAGATTCTACAAGCTTCTAGATGAGTGTAGTCCTTGAGGCATACACTGTTGGCTAATTCGTTTGCTTTTGCTGAATCCACTGCTGCTTGGGCTGGTGTGTAAACGATCCATTCATCGTTTGCACGGATCGCGTCCAGGCGAATGATTCGCTGCCATGTGGCGAAAGTTTCTGATCTGTGTAGGTTTATGGTTTTATTACCTCCCGTGTTTGAGGAAGCGGTGTCGGTTTGTTCTGTCGATTTTTCAGGACCCGTGTCATCAATTTCTGAAGACGAGTCGGAATCTGAAGACTCGGTTTCACTTTTGAAAGTGACTTCACTTCCATCACCAGCTTCGGATGGTTTAAGATTGCCTGTCTGATTCTTACTACTAGAAAGGGGACTCTCGGGACTGGAGGGTTCTGGAACCTCTTCACTTTTGGAAGTGATTTCACTCCCATCACTAACTTCGCAATGTTTAAGATTGTCTGTCTGATTATGATCAGTAGAAAGGATAATCTTGGGACTAGAAGGATCCAGAACTTCACCGGAATCTTCGCAGTCCTCATTGTTGTTGCTTTCATTAGTTTCTTTTATCTGGGTGGGTTCTTCACTTCGTGTGTATGTTTGTTCACACTGATTTCTAAGCTTCTCATACTCATCCCTGCCAATTATTTGAAAACACAATTTAAGAAAAAAACAATTTAAAAGTGAAATCTGAAAATGATGGTATCATGGGTTCAGAATCAGATACCTATTCTTAGTTTTCGCAGCATCTCGTTCTTCTTTTGAACTTTTAAGATCATATCTGCAAGAAAAACGGCAAAAGAACATATTTTTAACAACTTTCAACTGTACAAGAACGTATGATAGGTTTTAAATGCTTACACTCCAAGAAGAAATGGCCAAACTTCCGGTCTTAAACTAGGATGAACACCCTGCATAAAAAAATAAAATAACATAAGCACCAAAAGAAAGCATTTTGAAACGCAATACAGGTGAAAGTTAACTAATTTCCAAAAATAAAACATTCTTTCAAATATAATTATATTAAGTTAACAACATACTCCACTTCTAACTTTCTTCAAGAATTTAACTCCACCATCGCATAATCTTCCATCTTCATCAAATAAACTTTTCCATAGCTTTGGCTGAACAGCATGTTTTCTTCTCCTTCTTGACCAAGGCGATTGCAGATGGCCCCTGCATCACAACCACCATAGAAACATCAAACTCATTATAACTAACAGCAAACTGCAGAAAGTATAAACCTATAAATACAGCAAGTTTAAGTTTTTATTAACCGAAGATTTATAAACCTGACACAGTCAGCAACTAATTTGTTATAAAAGCATTCTTAAAGCAAAGCTAGAGTGCTCGGTTAACGGTTAACGAAGCTTCAGCTCCATGAACAAAAAGTAAGCACAGTTTAAGTTTATATTAACAGAAGGTTTATAAACTTGATACAGTCAGCAACTAATTTGTAATAAAAGTGTGCTTAAAGCAAAACTAGAGTGTTCAGTTAACAGTTAATGGTTAACGGTTAACGCAGCTTCAGCTCCACGAACAAAAAGTAAGCAGATTTTAAGTTTTAATTAACAGAAGGTTTATAAACTTGACACGTACAGCAACTAATTTGTTATTAAAGTGCTTAAGGCAAAGCTAGAGTGTTCGGTTAATGGTTAACGATTAACGCAACTTCAGCTCCACGAACAAAAAATAAGCAGATTCGAAGGTTTGTTCAGTGAACAACACAGTATTCGTTTAAACCGTTAAAGCTAGGTATAACTTAAACAACAGAAGTAAGGAACCTGCAACAGATCTACCAGATCAGAACCAAAAGACACTAAACCGAAACCGAGATCTACGAAAACGAAACGAAAATGAACGAGGAACCGACCTATTCGTAGGAATTGGCGACGACGACGATGAAGATGACGATGATGAGGAGGATGCAACGATTAACAAAACCGATCGCAATTGAATCCACGACGACGTCGGTGATGAATTTGAAGACGAAGTGTGACTCCTCCGGAGTGCTCGCAATACATGATGATGTTGTTTAGGTCTTGAATCCAACATATTGTTTTCAACTAAATCTATATACCTAATTATTATTATTATAACTTATAACTTAATAATCTATAACCTAATGGAAGCCTAATGGAGCCTAGGGTTTGAAATTAGTAAATTAGGGCTTCGAATTCCAATCAATTTGTTTTGTTTTTACCTATTGGAATACACGAGAGTTACGGCCACAGCAATACCAGCCATGACCGTCACAGCAATCGCGAGATTTGACTGGAAGCTATGTCCACCACCAACAACACTACCACCACCGGTCGTCATCCAGAACATCAACGAACAAATCTGAATAATAATAATATTATAAAGCTTGCTCTGCAACAATTAATTTGTGCAATTGTTGATTAATTTAGGCTGCTGCACAAATCAATGATGAAGGCGATTACTGCAACTACATGTTTGGTTTCTCTCTCACACACATTATTATTATTATTATTATCAGCCATTATCGAATGGTAGTTGTTGGTGTTATCAGACTGATGATGGATGACTTTTGCTTTTAACAGACAGGCCCAACGCTCAGCCCAACGCTCGCTTTTTCAACACGCTTCTTTTTCTTCTTTTATAAATCAGTGTTGAAAATATCTATTCAAATTTTAGGCTTTGAAATTGTCTTGAAATTGAAATTAATTATGAAATACAATGACATGAGATTAAATTGAGCTTTTAATTATAAAAATTAAATATAATCCTTACTTGCTCTGAAAGATATTTATAACGTTAGTTTCGTTTGGAAGTAAGTTTGTATGCTTCTTTCTTTATTTGACATTGTTTTAAAACAATTTATGAAATATTGATTACATAAGGTTTAGTTAAGGGTCAGTCAAGGGCAAAACATCAACATGAGTTGCTCTACGTTAGAATAAGATTATCTTGTAATAACAGTGAAAGTTAGAAGTGTCATTGGTTATATTGTCGGTACAGTTTATTAGTAAATTATAGTTTGAATTGTCAAGGACAAAAATTATTAATTAAAGTATGACACTCTTGACACAATATTAATTGAAAGCAGAGTGCTACAGTGGTGTAATGTAAATGTTTGTATGGGGTTTTAAATAGATGCGGTGAAAAGTGAAAAAGAGAGAAAACAATAAAGTTACTATATACCGTTCTTATCTAACATATTTAAAATTAGCAAAGAGTTAGATTTTTGTAACTTCCTGTTTAATATTGGTTTTGTATCAAAAATTCCTCACATGACATTATACTTATTATCAAATTATAATTTGGAGAAAAGGGAGTGGAGAATTTAGTGATTTTATTTTCAAACTTTTATGAAGGATAAGAACTTTGTTTGAGAAGGAAATGAGATTCCCATTCTTTGCTTTATCAAAGAAAAATATCTCTTTTTGACAATTCACTTTTAAAATACATACATTTTAAAAAAAAAAAATTTATAAATTAGACGCATTAAACAAAACTTAAATTTACAACCCATACATTGATGGATTCAGTAAATGCTATAAAGTATAAAGCACCTTGAATCTAGTAATGATTATCATCAACTAACTTCATTATCTAGATTAACTCTATATTAGATTAACACAAAAGACAAACACTACTACCCTTGATCTGATGCAATATTCACCAAACATCATAATTAAAATCTTAAAATCCATATCAAAATTTCCAAATAAAATGATCACTAAGGAATTTAGTTAAGTTATTTAATTTGCATCATTTGTTGATTTTTTTTTTTTAAAAAAAAAAAGTAAAAGTTTGATGAAAATGGGGAGACTATTATGGCTTACGAGAGATTGCACATGGCAACATTAAGTATATGATATAAGGAGACATGACAACTCCATGGGTAAACTCATCCACATGGATTCAAACGCAAATCACTTAGATTTGCGAATATATTTACTCTTCACACATGCAAACTTCAATTCATTTTTCATATTCTTTATTCCAATATTGATCCACTGTCATATACTTTGAACACAAGTGATCATGATCACAAAGTACGGAATTAGAGTACGTACGTAGTAGTACTAGTAGCAGTAGTAGTTACAAATTCTAAACAAAATTAAACCAGCCATTTAGTAACCAACAAAATGATATATCAGTATATCACATGGACCTGCATATGTAAGTGGCTTAAGTTCTTAGGTTCACCTTACCTGGCACATGGCCACGAGGCGGACCGAGTAAGCCTGGGCTTTTCAATCTTTTTATCCTCCTCTAGCGATATCATGGCTAGGTTTGATGGGTTCTCTATCATGAGCTTAGCCACCAAGTACCCGGATATGGACCATGTTTGATACTTTCTAGCTTGCTTCCCGACGTACCGACCCTTCTTGCCATCATAATACTCGGGCCACCCGTCTTTTGAAAGCCTCTGCTCCACTAGTTCTATAGCCCTCTTTGCAATTTGAGGCCTTCCTGCCTTTATACATGCTGCTGTCAGCAGCCACAGAAGAACTGCAAATTCCACAAATATACTGCCAGTTTCAGCCAAAGCTTAAGCTAAACTAAAATATTCTAACTTTAAGTAGGAGTGTAAACGCGGCTCCTGAGCTACTAAAAATCGGCTTGTTAAAAGCTTGAATCAAGCCGAGCTTAAACGAGCTCAAGCCTTAATATAAAGCTAGTTCAATAAACGAGCCTGAGTCCGAGCTTCACTTATCGAGCTCGAACTTGATCATGAGCGTAACGGGCCTATTACTTAATATATTTTTTATCTAATGTATTAATTATACAGTTATGCAATAATACTTTTTATATATACAGTTATTATAAAAATAACTAAATAAATATATTATGTTATATATAAAACTATAAATAAAAATGTATAAAAGTAATTAAAACAGTATATAAATTAGTTAACAAATAATAAAAGAGCCAAGCCCGAGTTAAGTTTGAGCTTGAAAAAACGATTAACGAGCTGAGTTTAAGATTTAGAAAAAGAGCTCGAAACAAGTCAAGCTTGAATTGCAAGCAAAATGAGCCGAGCTTGAGTCAAGCTCGTTTACAACTGTAGTGTAAAGTCACCTGGCCAAGAGCCGCCATTGTGATAACTCCAACGTGTGTTTTTCGGGTCACATCCTGTGACAATGTTCCACTCGTATCCCTCCAAAGCAGGGTAAGCAATTTTCAATGGCATCTCACCTATCAGGTCTTCCCAGAGTTCCTCAACCAAGTCCATAATAGCAGTTGTTTGGGACATGGTGGCTAAAGAGCTCAATATGGCTATGCAGTTGCCAACTAAGAACCACCTGAAGTCCATGCGGGCCGGGCTTACATTTCCAATGAAGTAGCCGCCTCTCAAGGGCATGAAGTCAAAGACCCAATCTAGGATAGATTCAGGAATGACATTGAATTTGTTGACTGCTGTGTGGGAATACTCCTCTGTTTTGTATCTGTAGATGTTGTTAAGTTGGGTGAAATCAAGCCAGTAGTAGTTTCTGATGTGGTAGCTTAGAGCTGTGACCCTTCTTTCAATCCGTTCAATCAGTTTGTTTGAATCGGTATCTTCTTTAAGCATTTGTTGTGCACACCTCAGTGCAAAGAAGAATAGAGCCTGGATCTCAATTGGATATCCATATATTCCCTGTCACATATCACACATGCAAGTTCAAGTTAAATGGTTATTTAGTACTTAGATGAAATTAAAACTTACCATCCTTCTGTCAATCATGCTACATCCATCTGCACACAGGAGTGTTGGGAAAGTGTCAAAACCATCAGACAGGCATAGGTCGAGTATCAACTTTATTCCTTTCTGCACCTCGGGTTGCTCGGACAAGGTATAATCCCCTGTGCACTTGGTGTATGATCTTAACAGTATGATCCACCAGAAACCTGAATCAACTGGTGCAACTCTTCCAATTGCACTGCCACCAAAGTCAGCCTTCAAAACATCTTTTCCTTGGATTTTGTCATACATGACTTTGAAACTTGCAGGCATGACACCTTCTCCAAGGGTGAAATTGTCAATTGTCTTTTTCCATCCTTGGAGATGAAGAGTCTTTAGTAAGAAGTTTTTCACAATCTCTGGCTCGGAGTCTGGAACTTTCATGAGGCAAGCCAAGGCGGTAGGCACAAAGTCTCTGACAAATACCTGCACAGAATTGCACAATTCATAGTTGAAACTTGAAAGATTACACAAATGGCATCTATCATGGAAAATTGTATATATGGCCCCATAATGACATCAAGTGATGTATGATGTATCCATATCCATTATACATTCAAGTCCTATTTCACAAATATATGTTCCACCAGTTGTGCTAGAAGCTAAAGTGGAGCAATACAATCTTACACATGTATGTAGACCGGTTACTACCATTTATGCATTTTAAAAGTGATAATTGATCGATTAATAAAAATTTCATGTAAACACTCTTCTGGTTTGAATTACTACCAGTGCAGCACATTGTTTAAATATTCGGGAGCTCAACAAGAGCTGGCTAAAGATATGGTACTTTTCTCGTATTCTATCCAACACGCTTCAGTTAGCATTTTGATCCTATAATAGCTAACCAAAACATCAGAACTCCCGAATTTGCTTTAATTTGGTACTGCTTTGTCAACAGAGCAAATCAAAGACTACATACAACAGAATTTCAAATTGATTTAAATCAGAGAAAACATCACCGATAGAACCTAGCATATTATTTGTTTCTATACGCACACACATATCATCATCAATTAAACCTATTAGTGCCTACGTGTATCTACAGACACATCACATCAGCAAATTAGCAGATCTGGCTTACATTCATCAACCAAAACTGATCATACAAACACACTCGCAAACAAATCACAGTCAAATTAATTCAACATTATCAGATAAGGCGATATGCAGTGGTGAAACCGAATGGAGTAAACGAATCACAAATTCATGATCAACATATTAATTCCTTCAAGCTGTATGCCTATATGACACATTAATATTACAATTACGAGAATATGTACAACGAAAATGCCTGTGTGTAACATACAAATTACTAACATAATTAGGTATTCGCTATGCCTATATGCGTATAATATCTACCTGATTGTAATTCAAATCATCTGCACTAGTATCAAGTGCTGCAAGCGTTCCAACCGGTTTATCCTGGAACTTAACATACGACATCCTCAACCGCTCCCACGCGTCATCCATCATACACAAACTACCGCTATCCGATCCATTCAACTTCGCACCGGTCACATCTGGAACAATATGAAGCAGACTCAAACCGACGCTAGGTGACGGCTTCAGTATCATCGACCGCGTCCTAACTTCTCATCGTCGTCAGTAAACACAAGTGCAGATTGCAAATGCTTAGACGAATCATAATCAAACGTCAATGCAGCAGCTCGTTCAAATCCTCCGTTATTATTATTATTATTATTGTCATTGCGGTTACTGTTAATACTCCGCCAGATTTCGTCAGTCGTATCGTTCTGTTCCGTCAATGCCGCTTGATTATTATTATTGTTATTGTTATTATCTTCGTCCATCGGAAACTGCAGTTCGTTGATGGGTGACGGAAGGTTATTGATGCAGTTGTTGAAGCTCATAACGGTTTGTGTAGTGAAATGAAAAGTGTGTGTGTGTACGGACGTTTTGGCGGTTAATATTGTGACGGGCTTTCTGTTGGAAACATGTGCTGTAAGTTGAAGGAATTACGAAAATGCCATTTAGTAATGAGTCAGAGTTATGTTCAAAAAAAAAAGTAATGAGTCAGAGTCATGGGTGTGTGGCATGGCTTGTAATTTTTAATTGAATTTTGGGTTAATTGTGCCATTGTGGACGTGTAGGATGGGTGAAATGTGGATGTGGCTAATGAGGGGAAGACAACTGGACATGTAACAAACTTTATGTATTAACTAGGTTCTTAACCCGTTTACGACACGGGTGGAAATATTTAAATTTTTGAACAAATATATGTCATTTGAAAGGACAACATAAGTTGTTATATGTTATTCGAGACGACAAAATACTTTAAGTTGTAAATAATATTGGTACGAAAACCAATGATTGTGAAATATAAAGATAAACCCAAACATTCAAATTACAATATTTGAAAACATAATCAAAAGTTAAAAATGTAAAATTCATAAGCTACTAAAAAGACTTCATCGGAAACCAAAGTTACTTTATTTGTAACTTTGTCTCCCTTGTTTAATATAAGAATTTTAACACCACTCTTCGCTCTTGATAAAGCTGCATAGAGTTGTCGATGTGTAAACACCGGGTCTGTGAGATATATGTCAACTCTCGCTAGAGATTGACCTTGACTTTTGTTAATGGTCATTCCAAAACATAATACAGCTGGAAAAAACTACATTCTCTTCAATTTAAACGAAAGTTTCTTATCCGAAGGTGTTAGAACATAACGAATTATATAAGTGTGATAAGCAGTATTAGTACATGAAATAAATCCATATTCTTTAGTAACATTATTGGCACACCGACTTTTAAAACCAAGCTATGAGTCAAAATAATTTTGGTCTTTTTGATTTTATTTAGCATAATGTTTTTATGAAAATTTTAGTTCAAATTAAAATATAAAAAAAATAATTTGTATGATCTTACTTAAAAACTAAAAAAAGTGATTTTTTATATGGACCACAATTAAATTTGTGAATTTTCTTGCAAAGTATGGAAACAATATAAATTGAGTTAACCAAAATATAAGTAAAAAAATAACGGAGAAATATCTTTGCGCCTCTAATTAACATTAATTGATTTGTATACACATCTTTATTAAAACATATATTTTAACTAGTTAGGTACCCGCGCGATGCAGCGAGAAACAACACTTAAAAATTGTTAGTGAGCCGTGCCAAGGCTAGCTCGACTCGAACTTTGTACCGAGCTAACTCAGCTCAACTCAAAATTATAGTTGAAATCTTAAACTTGAGTTTGTCTTGATTATTGTGATATTTATATTTATATAATTTAAGTTATTTTAATCATATTTCTATAAAAACATATATGAAGAAACTTATACCTTATAATTTACATCTCGATATCGAATATAATTTACACCGAAACGTCGACAAAAATAATTACATCGCAACGGTTTGTTCAGTTATATTCAACCATATAGAAGAAAAAAATATAATAAACTTACCAAATTTATGGATAAAGATTAAGCGGAAAATATATAACTATTCATAGAAATAACAAAAGTCATTTGAAACTGAAGTACCATTATTGTAACTATCATTAAAGAATGAAAATTTATTAAATTTTAAATAATGATTTCTTGACGTGTACGTTAATGCTCCGCTAACTTTTACCTTATAATCTAAATATTGATATTGTATAAAATTTCATCGAAACGTCGGGAAAAATAAGCAAGTCGTAACAATATATTCGATTTAAAAAAACATAATATATTTAAAAAATATAGAAGAGATTAAAAAATAAATAAAGTTGTCAAATATAAATGAAACATGCGGTATAATATAGAACAATGTAGAATATGAATATGCAATAACATTTATTATGGACAATTATGTCAAACTGGTTATTCAGGTTTACCCAAAATCCACTAAAAGTACTCGGTACTCAACTCGAATTAGTTCGGATTAGGTTCAGGTTTTATAAGTATGTGTATTTTTAGGTTCGGGTTAATAGTTTTTTTTGGCCGGTTTTAGGGTTGCTAATAAAAATGGCAGCCCTAGCTAAAGATTGTGGCAAGGCAAAGTTTTTATTTAATCTATGTTATCTATAAAGTGAGACTCGTAAGAGTCAATGCTAATGAGTAGAGACCAGTGATGGCAGCGGCGTCCTAGACGATAGTGGGAGTCAATGATTAGCTTGATATTGGTTGGGGGGGGGGGGGGCTTCAAGTTACAAGGTTAAGGTCATTGATCTTATGAATATGCCCTTTAAGATGCGCTGTTACCTCCGAAGATGGAAGCTCGAATGTGTCTACAAATATATTGAGAGGATTAGCGAATCAACTTTATTTTTATTGAATTTGATCTTGAGATCATAGCTTTGATGTTTGTTTAACTTTTCTTTTGCTTCTTATTTCACATTTCAGGTTTATTTACATGATTCATTTAGTTGCATTTATCGTTATTTTGTTTTAAAAAAGTTATAACAACTTAACTAAATAATAAACAAAAAATGTGATGAATTGATTGAAGAAACATAATAAAAAGTTTTGTAACCGGTCGATTGAATAAAAAAGAAAAATTTATAATAGATTAGTTAATAATAAAATAGTAGTAATAATAATAACTTAAACCTAATAATAACATAAACCACTTAGAAAATATTTATGAATCATTCCATTTAATAGATATTTTTGTGCTAGAATATTCCTAAGTTTTTATACATGCATTAATATAAATATATATTATAATATAAATATATATTAATATACGTAAAGTAAAAAATATTAATTATTTACTAATAAAGAATGAAAAGAATTTGGTTGTAAGTATGGGGAATGAAAAAGAGAGAGCGAGAGAAACTGTATTTGCATCAATAAAACATAACTGTTTCAATTCTTTTTTTTAAGTGTTTAGTTGTTTAGCTTTAAAGGGTTGTACATTAATGCTTCAATGAATTGTACATAATAATCTACACATCGATACTTAAAATTTTTTATATCGAAACGTTGACAAAAATAAGCACGTTTCAATGGTAAGTTCGGTTTTTATTTAAATACAATATATTAAAAGATATGGAAAAAATAAAAGTTTTAATTAAATTTGTCAAGTTGAGAGTTAAAGATGAAGGGGCAAACATGTAAGTATTCTTTCATTTTACAAAAGTTGAGGGTAAAAATTTGTAAATATATTAAATGAACGTGTACAATGTGTTAATTGTTTTGTAAATTACTTAAAATTAAAGTGTCTTAATTTTCCCATCTTTCACATATTATATATAGTATAGATTGGTTTTAAGAAAATAAAATAGTATTGATTAACTGAAAATTATGTTTCGTATCATTTAAAAAAATAGAAAAAAAGAAAAGTGTAAGCATACATTCAATGTTATTTATTTTTTTTTATAAAAAAGGTATAATGTAGTTAATAATAAATATATTAAAAATCATTTATAATTTTCTGTTACAAGTGTCTAAATTTTAGTTAATAACGTATTAATTTTTATTTACTATATTTTAGTTAATAAAAAATTATATTTAAATACAATATAATGTATTAACGCGTTTAAAATAAAATGTTACCGTTCAAAATGCTAGTAAGTAGTTCAAAATACTACAAAAGAGTTCTCAAATTTGATTCTTAAAAATAGAAATAAATAAATGTATAAATGATTGGAATATATCATTAAAATTAAAGATGATGATTATTTAGCACAAATAATAAATTATAGTGAATATCTAAGATTATATGTGTAAATACAAAGACGATTACAAGTAAACTAATAACCCACACATTCGTCTCATTTATCCAAACAATATAAACTTTGAAATGAATGATAAAGTTTGTATTGCGAATATCTTGGACTTGGCTGCTGCAAATTCGAATTATTTCTAATAAATGTCAAACTTGAAAAAATATATAGTTAGTAACTTACCATCAAGAAAAAAAAATCATTTTTTTAATTAAAATGTATAACTTTTAACTTTAAAAGGTCATATTTGTTTCGGTAAATTATACATATTTCGTACACTTTATTTTGAGCTAGTTTTTCGTTAAATATTGCTCATGACTGGCTCGTATTTGAATTTTGTTAGTTTCAAGAGACAATGAGCTATGATTATAAAATGGTTATCTTAAATATGTGTGGTTATTTTAGGCATGTATCTTGACATTTAAACATAATTATAAGTTTGTCAAATAAAAAAATGAAAATTTTTCTGTTATTGGAAATCATCAAAATCTTTTAGATGTCATTGAGAAATGGTCAAATAATGTTTGTTGATATTGGGATACTACTACAATTAGTTTATATTGTTAGAATTTGACAAATCATAATTATAGTATTTGTTAATAAACTTTTGAATGAAGTTAAAACATACACATATGCTTTGTACATGAACAAAAACATATAATTATATAAAAATGTAATCAATAAATATATAAATTATTATAAAAGAATTTTTATTTTAAATTTTGTATAAGAGACATTCATTGACTTTGTAGTTAGATCTATCAAATCCAAATCTATGGTATGAATAAAAAAATTAGAAAATTTCCAAAAAAAATATTTAGTATAGTTGTATTGTAATAGATAATTTCGACAAAATTATAAAAATTTTAAAATCAAATTGGTTAATTAGTCAACTTCCAAAACATATGAAAAGTTTTATTATTTTTGAAATAATAAAATGGTGTGTTTATTTTAAACATTAATTTTGACATTTAGGCATAATTAAAAAATGGCCAAATATAAGAAAATAAAAAGGTTTGTTGAGGTTGAAAAGTATAGAAAGATTTAAAAGTTTGTTGCTAATTGGTCAAATTCTGTATTTAATTAGGTTTAAATGTGTTATGAATATTAAGAAAAAATTAAGATACAAACGTTAAAAAGTGTTAAACTAAAACTAAAAAACAAACATTTAAAATAACCTCTTAATGAATAAGAATTAAAGTGTCTGGCTTTGAGATCATTGATACCATGTGTCTTTGCCCATTATTTAATCTACAAACAATCATCAAAATTTTAAGGGATATTGGTTTTTAATACTCCCAACTTTCTCATTGGTAAATAACACTCTCAACTTTCGATTTGTCACCCACCACTCCCAACTTTCACCCTATTTTCTGATGCGTGTGTGCGTGTAGTAGTAAAATATAAAAGGATGGAATGATTTGCTTTTGCACAAGATCGTGTTTTAAATTTATAAAAGTGATTTCTAAAAAGACTAAGCACACAAAATAGGCAAGTGTACCTATCGTATATGTAGAATAGTATTGATAAGAACCAAGTATCGATCCGTGGACACAAATGTTTATAATAATAAATCGTTGTTTTACTTCAATCGGAGGTTTTAGTCATTTTGGGGTTAATTTTTTGAACTTTTTATAAAATGTAAATACTTATATATATAATATATAGGTGACCAAGACAAGAAATTCCAAACGAGTTGTTTAATTATGCGAAGGTTACCATCTAAGATCAAGAATCCACTCCATTTTAGCATTGATAATTAATATATAGACATGTGATAAACTTGCCGTAGTAATATATGATAGATAGCTCCTTAAACCTTAAGTAAGCATCTTTGGCACTAAGGAGATGGTATGCGCATTTTAAAGTCCATCCTTTCCTAATGTCATACCATCTCAATGATGTCAATTTAAGTTGGCAAGTAGTTTCATAAAGTAGAAAGATTAGGATTGACTTCAATTTCTCGAATACCAATTCTAACAACTTCGGGTGGTTGTAGTTCATCACACAACCTCCCATTGGTTGATTTAAGTAGGTTATAATTACACATTCCGTTAACATATGGTTTCTTTAACTAATTTGATATCCTAAGCAAAGCCATTTTCGGATTACCAAGGTATAGAAAAATACACCATAACTTATATCTCATCATTTCTAAGTACAATATAAGGATCCATGTTTCGATAATGTATCAAAGTATTTCTATCTTTCAAGAACATGAATCGATCATGAACGATTGCCAATGAGATTGACAACCACCAACTTTGAATTAGTGATTTAAGATGGTGAAACATTTCTCATCAAAAGATAATTGTAATATAACCATGTACTTTACTAGACTACATCACATGTCTTGATTAATTATCAAGTAAAACAAAGCTTCTTCATAGATTTTAGATGGTAAAAGGAGTTTAGCTCATAATGAGCATAATGATAAATATTAAGATGATTGATAATAACAAATACATGATTAAACTTGGAGCAATCTAACAAAATGTAGATGAATCTTTCTTCTTAATGATGGTAATGATGGTTGATGATGATGATTAGTGGTGATGACCTCCAAACCTTCAAGCTCTTCACTAGATCTTCAAGGTGAGTGTTAGTGTGTGTTTTTATAAGTGAAAATTGTGACATCTGCCCCGATCCGACCCGACCCAGGTACCCGTTTCTCTGATCCGATCTCTTTCTGTTATGATTTAATATTTATTTATACTTATATTTTACTTTTAATAATAATAATATATTTTCCTTCCCGCCTCTTTCTCTCTCTTTCTTTCCGCCGTTCCGTCCCTCCTCTCTTTCCGCCTTCTTTTCCCTTTTGTCGCCGTCCCGCCCCTTAAGCCTTGTTTCCCTCTTTTTCTCCTAACTCTCCTTGTCCTTTGTTTCTTCCCGCCTGAGGTCGTCTCGCGTATCGCTGGAACAGATGGTCTTCACGCAGGCTTCCTTGTAAGGAGTCTGGCGCGTGGAGCTGCGCAGACAACCTTAGGCGGGAAGAAACAAAGGACAAGGAGAGTTAGGAGAAAAAGAGGGAAACAAGGCTTAAGGGGCGGGACGGCGACAAAAGGGAAAAGAAGGCGGAAAGAGAGGAGGGACGGAACGGCGGAAAGAAAGAGAGAGAAAGAGGCGGGAAGGAAAATATATTATTATTATTAAAAGTAAAATATAAGTATAAATAAATATTAAATCATAACAGAAAGAGATCGGATCAGAGAAACGGGTACCTGGGTCGGGTCGGATCGGGGCAGATGTCACAGTCTCCCCTACTTTAAGAAATTTCGTCCCGAAATTTATCTCGAAGTAGGTTGCGCAGAGAACAGGTGCGGGTACTTGATCTTCATCTGATCTTCCCTTTCCCATGTAAACTCGGCTCCGCGCTTTGACTCCCAGCGAACTTTCACGATAGGGATGCGACTGCGCTTGGTTTGCTTAACCTCGCGATCCATAATCTCAACAGGCTTCTCAACGAAATGCATAGATTCATCAACTTGAACTTCATCAAGTGGAATGTGAAGGTTCTCGTCAGCTAAACACTTCTTGAGATTGGATACATGGAACGTTGGATGCACATTACTGAGCGGGGGGCGGCAGGTCAAGTCTGTAGGCAACTTTTCCTACACGCGCGAGAATCTTAAATGGTCCAACATATCGAGGAGCAAGCTTACCTTTCTTCCCAAAGCGGACAACACCCTTCCAGGGCGACACTTTGAGGAGAACAAGATCACCAACTTGAAATTCGAGAGGCTTCCGCCTACGATCTGCGTAACTCTTCTGTCGGCTTCTGGCAGTCAGCAGATGATCACGGATCTTGGCGATTTTATCGGTTGTCTCTTGAACAAGTTCGGGTCCTGTGATTTGAGCTTCACCCACTTCGCTCCAACAAATCGGGGAGCGACACTTACGACCGTAAAGTGCTTCAAATGGGGCCATACCAATACTGGAATGATAGCTGTTATTATAAGAGAACTCGATCAAAGGCAGGTGTGAATCCCAATTACCTCCAAAATCAAGAACACAAGATCGGAGCATATCCTCAAGAGTTTGAATAGTTCGCTCAGACTGACCGTCAGTCTGAGGATGATATGCCGTACTCATGTCCAAGCGAGTTCCTAGCGCAGATTGGAGAGATTTCCAAAAGCGAGATATAAAACGGCCATCGCGATCGGATATGATGCTCAAAGGAGTACCATGGCGGCAGACAATTTCCTTGACATAAAGCTGCGCGAGTTGCTCAACACGGTAGCTTTCACGAATGGGCAGAAAGTGAGCAGACTTAGTCAAACGATCCACTATTACCCAAATGCTATCATGTTTGCTTGCTGTCAAAGGTAACTTGGTAATGAAGTCCATCGCTACACATTCCCATTTCCACGTAGGAATTTCTGGTTGTTCGAGCAAACCAGATGGGCGTTGATGTTCAGCTTTTACCTTAGAACAAGTCAGGCATCTAGCTATGAACACAGCAATATCCTTTTTCATACCGGGCCACCAATAAGTAATGCGCAAATCCTTGTACATCTTATCAGCGCCGGGATGAATAGAATACCGAGATTTATGCGCTTCACTCAGGATATCAGCGCGAAGATTCTCATCAAAGGGAATCCAGATGCGATTGAGATAGTAGAGAATTCCACTCAGATTAGGAACAAAGTGCGCTTCCGCGCCACACGCTAACTCGGCGCGAAGATTACCATTACTGATGGATGCGCGCTGCGCGTCACGAATACGCGATTCAATGTTGCTTTGAATCGGCGCGAAGTGAAGCTGCGTGCGCGGCAAGATACAGTTAAGCTGGCAGGGTTTTCGGCTGAGCGCATCGGCTACCACATTAGCCTTACCAGGATGATACCGGATCTCACAATCGTAATCGCTGATGAGTTCGTTCCATCGGCGTTGCCTCATGTTAAGCTCCTTCTGATCAAAGATATGCTGAAGGCTTTTATGGTCAGTGTAGAGGATACACTTAGTACCATAAAGGTAGTGTCTCCAGATCTTCAAGGCAAAAACAACTGCGCCTAGTTCGAGGTCGTGAGTTGTATAGTTCGCTGGGAGTCCAAGCGCGGAGCCGAGTTTACATGGGAAAGGGAAGATCAAATGAAGATCAAGTACCCGCACCTGTTCTCTGCGCAGCCTACTTCGAGATAAATTTCGGGACGAAATTTCTTAAAGTAGGGGAGACTGTGACATCTGCCCCGATCTGACCCTCCCATGCCTGTTTACTGTTCCCTGTCAGCTTTATCTTGCCCCCTGCAGCTGTCATATCTTTTGATATCTTTTGCTTTTGGAATCTTTTACTTTTTGGAGATCTTTTCTCCTTTTCTAGGGATTGTGTTCCCTAGGGTTTCTCTATAAATAATAATGTTATTTTTCCTAACACATCACACACAAAGCACTTAAACTCTCCTGTTCTCTCTTGCTCCTTGCTCTCTGCCGTTGATCCTCTGTCGCCTCCCTCTCTGCCTCCGTCTTCTTCCCTGTTCTGCCCTGCTTTTCCGGTAATATATATTATATATAATAATTTACTTATTAATTATGCTAACTTATAATCAAGACTTAAAACAAATCATTAAAACAATAATCTTATTTATAGGTTAACTTGTGCTTGTTTAAAGTTGGTTCTTGCTTTATCTTACACCGCATTGTTTATCAGGTGAGTAATCTTGTACCTAATCCCTTTTTGCTTTTAATGTTTTGGGATGTTCATGTGTTCATACAAACTTAGAGTCTTAAACTGTTTATGAACTTTAGTCGCGCAGTATCCCATGTGTTGAGGACGTAGACTTGGCTGTTTATTTGTATGTGTGGATCATTAACCGTCTTGTCGGTCTATTCCGCAGTTCTCATGGTACCATTAGATGAACACGGGAGAACTATCGTTTATGATTTTCTCTTTTGTTTACACTTGCACAGTCTTTCTTGTTTGTGAGCTCAATTGTGAGCACTGGCAGTCTATGAATCTTAGAGTTGGTCCCGATCAGATTACACCCTTGTTGAAAACCAGACATACACATGTTGCGCGCAGATTTATTGTTATCTATGTATTGTATTAAACTTGATTTCTCACCAACACGCAAGTGTTTGACGTTTATTTTAACACATGTTCAGGGTTGCAGTAGCTGTTTTGGAGCTTGTGGACACGTAGGAAGTTCTTTATTTTGGACCTAGATTAAAATGTATCAAGACAAGTTATTGCTGTTCGAATATTATGATTTATAATATATTGATTTATGATGATTTATGTTATCTTATGTCTACTTTGCGCGTGCGCGAATGAATGTATTTATTAAATATTGACACCCAATAGTGTCACGAGTAATGAAACAATATGTGGCGCCCCGATGTATAATCCGCCTTTGGTCGGGGTGTTACAGATTGGTATCAATCTGTAAAAGATTCCAAAAGCAAAAGATATCAAAAGATATGGCAGATGCAGGAACAAGGAAAAGCTGACAGGGAACAGTAAACAGGCATGGGCGGGTCAGATAAAGGTACTGGTCAAGCATGGAAAAACAGATCACAAAAGATAATGTCAGTCACTTTTTCCTGTCATATTATATAATAATTTACTTATTAATTATGCTAACTTGTAATCAAGACTTAAAACAAATCATTAAAACAATAATCTTATTTATAGGTTAACTTGTGCTTGTTTAAAGTTGGTTCTTGCTTTATCTTACACCGCATCGTTTATCAAGTGAGTAATCTCGTACCTAATCCCTTTTTATCTTTAATGTTTTGGGATGTTCATGTGTTCATACAAACTTAGAGTCTTAAACTTGTTTATAAACTTTAGTCGCGCAGTATCCCATGTGTTGAGTACGTTTACTTGGCTGTTTATTTGTATGTGTGTATCATTAACCGCTTTGTTCGGCCTATTCCGAAGTTTTCATGGATCCATTAGATGAACACGGGAGACCTATCGTTTACGGTTTTCTTTGTTTACACTTGCACAGATGTTTTCTCGTTTTTGTGCTCATTTGGGAGCACGGATTGAACTATGAGCTATGATCTATTTAGGCTTGATCACAATCTGATTACACCCTTGTTAAACACCAGACATACACGTGTTGCGCGCAGATTTATTGTTATCTATGTATTGTATTAAACTTGATTTCTCACCAACACGCAAGTGTTTGACGTTTTATTTTAACACATGTTCAGGTTTGCTGTAGCTACATTTGGAGCTTGTGGACACGTAGGACGTTTTTACTTTTGGACCTAGATTAAAATGTATCAAGACATGTTATTGTTGTTCGAATATTTTGCCTTATAATATAATGATTTATGTTGATTTATGTTATCTTCTGTCTACTTTGCGTGTGCGCGAATGAATGTATTTATTAAATATTGACACCCAATAGTGTCACGAGTAATGAAACAATATGTGGCGCCCCGATGTATAATCCGCCTTTGGTCGGGGTGTTACAGATTGGTATCAGAGCCACTCTTGCGCCATTTGGGATGATGGGACATGCCTCATCGAGGACGATGAGTCCAAAGGGGGGTTGTTTGTAACACCCTTAGCAAACACAACATCGTCCCACTCTTAGGCTATCCCACATCGGACGTGGACAAGAGAGATCCTTGGTTCATAAGTAATGTCCTGCCTCTTAACATCCCCAACGCGTTTTGGGCAACCAAAAACAAATCCGTGAACTCTTCGTGGGCAGAGCGGACAATATTGGTGGTACGAGAGGCCGAGGTGTTACAAAAATCGGAGAGGATTCTTTTCAAGGCACACTTGATGAATGCAACATGAGCCACTATTTATAGGCAATTTGGATGATGAGGCACGGCCCCGTGTACATTTATGACATGTGCCAGATTTGTTTTGTCTTTTGTGTGAGGTGGCAACGGCCTCGTGGTTAGCAGGCACGACCCCGTGGTTTTTAGTGACATGTGCTCAATTCTTCTTTGTCTTTTCTGCATTTCCGTCCACGACCCCGTGCGTGATAAGCACGGCCCCGTGCTTTTTTAGTGGCATGTGCTCAATTCTTTTTGTCTTTTCTGTATTCTCGTCCACGGCCCCGTGCGTGATAAGCACGGCCCCGTAGTTTTGCTTCCAGATTTTGTCTTTTCTTATGTTAGAAGCATGGGGGCGTGTTTCTTGAGACACGGGGGCGTGTTTCTTTGTTTTCTTGTGTTTTCTTCTGTTTTTCTTCGTCTTTTTGCTCGTTTCTTCGTTTGGGGTTTGGTTTCACCTGAAATTATGTTTTATTATGATAAGTAGCCTTTTATGCTATGTTATTAGATAGAAATTGCAGTTTTTAGAGATGATTTGATGCCGAAAAGATGTATATTTCTATGTACATCATTTTCCTGTATCACTCCCCGTCTAAATGAACACTAACCTTGTTAATGTTTTGGACTAAAAATGTCATTCAAATTAGTTGAGGGGGTAAAACAGAAATTTTATTTTTAACAAACAACCTCCATTTCCGGTGACCACGTTTTTCCGGCGGCCTCGTTTTTTATAGAGAATTTGAGTTTTCCGGCTATCCTGTCTTTCAGAACACCATATCCATCATTTCACCGAGCTTCACATATGAATTTGAGTTTTCCGGCGAGTTGCAAGTTTCCGTCGAACACCATATCCATTATTTCACCGCCCACCGCCCCAAAACTGCAACCCCCGCCCCCCGCCACCACCAGGGTCTCACCCAGCCACCTTCCGGAATCACCTGCGTGCCGGAAAATCGAGTTGAAGGTTTCCGGCGAGCACCATCTTCATCATATCTTCACCGGTGCACAATCTTCGTGATCTCTATCACCTTTTTACACCTCTGAACCATCTCCATTTTCTGAAAGACGAGAAGCCGGAAAACTCAAATTCGCCGGAAAAAACGAGGTCGCCGGGAAAACAAGGTCACCGGAAATGGAGGTTGTGTGTTAAAAATAAAATTTCTGTTTTACCCCCTCAACTAATTTGAATGACATTTTTAGTCCAAAACATTAACGAGGTTAGTGTTCATTTAGACGGGGGGTGGTACAGGAAAATAGGGTGAAGTTGGGAGTGGTGGTTGAAAAATCGAAAGTTGAGAGTATTATCTACCAATGAGGGAAATCTGGGAGTATTAAAAACCAATATCCCAAATTTTAAAAGACAAAATGTTATTTGCTTCACTTATAGCTATATATCTGTAACACCCCAACCCGGAGCAGGCTGACGTGTCACTATTACAGATATCATAGACCAAACAAAAACCATTTAAATGAAATGAAAAGAATCCCATGGCAACCAAAAGAGTTAAAAACACTGAAGAAATTCTAAGTCAAATTTATTAAATTCTTAAATAAAAGAAAATTTAATCAAGTCCTTATTCTTGAGCTTCATTTTACTCTCATCACTGATCTCCCCGATTTCCCGAATTACCTGTTAACAAATAAGACAGACACAAACAAGAAAATACGGCTGAGCCAAAAATTGCCCAGTAACGGAAAGAACAATAGTATAGGTAAAAGCACACATAAGACAAAACACATACTGAAATAAAACTGAAACTATTGCGGATATAAAACCACGTTTTAGACCGAACTATAATTAGATGCGAAACATAACCCGATACACGATCGGGACGTAATCTGAATATACTCAAATCTAATCAAATGCATATACACATATCAAAACGGACCAGAAATATAGCGAAACAAAATATAATTACTAAAATACACGACGATGATGTTAAAATAAAAAGGTCGTGTAATACGGAAGCACCCAGAGCCTAAACAGAGGGGTACACAGCTAGCTAGTCCATGCACCAAGGAGACGGTGTGGGTGGCGTGCACACATTGTTCCATCTCAAACAGAAGTCAGGAGTCAGGAGTCAGGAGTCAGAGCTAAGATCGATCTATACGCCTCTAAGTGGCCAAGGTACTACATGAGTACTTTCAGAGACGCCGTGAACTTTGATTACGCACTGTCACGATAAGTGCCATGTCAGGAGTCAGGAGTCAGGAGTCGGAGCTAAGATCGATCTATACGCCTATAAGTGGCCAAGGTACTACATGAGTACTTTCAGAGACGCCGTGAACTTTGATTACGCACTGTCACGATAAGTGCCATGTCGTTGACGCCCCAACGACAAGTCAGAAATGCTCGGGTAACAGAGTACTGAACTAAAGTCGTATAACTAAAAGATATTTAAACAGGAACATGCAATAATAAATTCAAAATATATATAACCTATTGCATGCTATAAAATTAATATAACCATATCATACGAATAAACCGAACTAGATAACAAAAATCCGCACTACGAAGTGACGGACATCGAATATAAAATGGACTAGAACCAATACTATGAGTGAAGAAAAACAGAATCCGTACCTTAGCAGTCAATAAGTAAGCACGCAAAGTCGAGCCACATTAAGTTGTACTAACACCTACATTTTATTTATAGTTTGAATTAAATTTACAAAACTTAATTTAGTTGTTATATTCGTTTGTACCTTCTGGTCCGGCGACGGAGACGTTTAAAATCTTTACTAAGTCATATACTCAAAGATGGAAGTTTTCACAATTTAATCCATCTAACATACATTAAATACCAGTTATGAAGTATGTTGATCGAAGTGTAAAAACATTTATAATTTAAAGTTCATCAAAAGACCCTACTATATCAACATTAACAAAATAATCAAGTCTATTTAGACACCGTTTTACAAGACCGTCACAAATATGTACGATTTTAGTGAAAAGGGTGTGAAACAACTTATTAAATTTATGAAATCAGATTCACACTAGTTGATAAAATAAACTATTTAATGATTATTTAATTTGATTTCACGTGAGTAGAACCCAAAACACACAAGCAAGCACACAGGTGGATACAACTCCATCCACACAACCCCACACTTTTGAACAAAATTATAACACACACCATGCACACACCCACAATAAACTCATGCATGTACTACACACATGCTAACACACACGTACACTTAGGGCTGTTCAATCCGCTCGCGCTCGTCGCTCGCTCGCCGCTCGCTCGGATTTTGCTCGGAAAATGCTCGCTCGGTTTTTCGCTCGATTGTAAACGAGCCGCTCGGCTCGGTTCGATCTGTAAACGAACCAAGCACGAGCAAAGGCCTGCTCGGTTCGGTTCGGCTCGAATATTTTTAATTTATATATATATATATATATATATATATATATATAAATACATATTTATATAGTATAACTTTCTTGTTATTTTTAAAAAAACGTTATTATTAATAAAGATTTTATTAATAAATATATATAAACATTTTTAAATAATATATATAAACATATATATTAAAAACCTAGACATCCAGACATCTAGTCCACCCCGATCCAGTCCGCCGCCCCTGCTGCTGTTACTCCAGACTCCGGCTGCTGTTACTCTTCCGCCACCATCACCATCCACTCAATCGCCGTCTGCACCACGACGGTTACGTTTCCGGACGGTAATAAGAAGAGCGTTACTCCGTTGAAGCTTGAATCGGAAGGAGCTGAGCAGGAAACGAATCCTGTTGTACTCTGGCAGGTATACGTATACGTATATGTATAATTTTATATCGTTGTGATTTGTGTAGCTATGTGTTTGATTTTTTTTTTGCTGATTTTTAGTGATTAGTGAAATTAGGAAATATCTATGCCTGATATATGTATAATCTTGTATCTATATTGTTTTGATTTGTGTAGATGTATGTTTGATTTTGAATGTCCGGTAAGTTGTTTAGAATATCGAGTTCTCGTTAGGTTTGTTGAAATTAGGAAGTATATACGCCTGATTTATTTAAGTAATTAGTGTATGAATTGGTTTGAATTAGTGTAAGGTTGTTAGGTCCGCCCTTTGGTAACTGTTTGTGTGATTGAACTGAATTGATTTGTGGTTTGATGTTGATGAACTGTGATAGAAGGAATTTTAGGATTTTGAAACTGTGCTGAGATTAAAGAGAGTGAAACAGTGTTAATTTCATTTTAATTAGTCACTGTGAAATCTGGAGCGAATATGTCAGGAACGGTGGAAATGGATACAATTAATTGATTCTTTGTTTTAGGGTCGGGTCGGATCGGTTTCGGGTTTTCGGGTTCGGGGACGGGGCGGGTCGGGGGGAGATTCCTTCCCGCGAAGGAATATCTTTATTTTTTTGTAGAATGTCTTTATTTGGAATATCTTTATTTTTTTGTAGAATGTCTTCTTGTTCTAATAAAGAATCAAATGAAGTGGAGATTCCTTCCGTTGATTTAAGTGAAGGGAGCTTTGAGCTTGATGACGAATCGAAAGATAATGACAATGAAAACGAAGTGTCCGTTGGAGAAAAGCGAAAGAGAAAAAATTCTTCAAACGTCCATCCACATTTTGTTGAGGTTGAGGGTTTGTTCAAAGGAAAAATGGTGAAAAAAAATAAATGCATTTATTGTCATCATACCTTCGTGAAAGCCAGTTCGAGCACCACGTCAAGCTTGGTGAGACACCTTCGAGAATGTGCATTATATAAAAAATCACAAGGTAAAACAAAAGGTTTCATTCATAGTTTTGAGTCTTCTAGTAGTGATGGTAAAAAAGTTTTTCCCGGGATTGAATTAAATGGGGCTTATGACCACACGAAGAATCGTGAAATAATTGCAAAAATGATCATATGTCATGAGTTGCCTTTTTCTTTTGTAGAGTATCATTGGTTTAATCAATTATTAAAGTACAACAATCACTTATATGAAAAAGTTAGTAGGTCGACAATCACAAGGGATTGTAAAAAAGTGGTGGAAGGAGAAAAAGAAAAGGTAAAAAAGATGTTGAAAAAGGTGAATATGATATCACTTACAAGTGATTGTTGGACATCAAACCAAACGGTTGGTTATATGTGTTTAACGGCTCACTTTGTTGGTTGTGATTGGAAATTGAATAAGTGTATTATTGGTTTCACTGAACTTGCACCGCCCCACAGTGGTGAGGTTATATCCGATGCTATCTTAGAGTGTCTTATAAAGTGGGGTATTCAAGATAAGATAGGTACAATTACTTTAGACAATGCCTCAAACAATGATAGGGCAGCTGCTATTTTAATGCGCAATTTTCAGGTCAAAGGAAAACTGCATTTTGGTGGATTATTTTTTCATGTGAGATGTTGTGCTCATATTTTAAATTTAGTGGTACAAGATGGTCTGGGTACTATAGAACCATGTATTTCAAAAATTAGAGAAGGTGTGAAATACTTGAAAAAGTCTCCTGGTCGTTTATTAAAGTTTGGTGAAATGGCGATATCTCTTGGCATCAACACTCGTCGTTCTCTTTGCATAGATGTAAAAACTAGGTGGAACTCAACTCATCGGATGCTTGATTCGGCTATTTATTACAAACAAGCCTTTGAAGGTTATGTGTTGAGGGATTCCAACTTTATATGGTGCCCCACAAGTGATGAATGGAGTTGGGTAGAAAAAGTTAACAAGCTGTTAGTAGTTTTTCTAAAAGCTACTAAAATGTTTTCAGGTACATAATTTTCTAACTTTAAACTTATCTATAAGAGCTACTAATTTGTTTTTACTTTTCAGGTTCAACATATCCAACTGCAAACGTGTTTCTTACAGAAATTTTTAAAGTGAAAAAGGAGATAAGCAATGCTTATATATCAAACGATCCATTCTTGGCGGGAATGAGTATACCGATGTATGAAAAATTCGAGAAGTATTGGGGAGAAATCGGGGTGCTTATGTCCATTGCTTCCATTTTAGATCCTCGTTATAAGATGTTATCGGTTGATTGGACTTTTCAAAGGTTGTATTCAGAAGAAGAATGTAAGACTCGGGTTAAAGATGTGAATGACAAGTTAAGTTCTCTTTTCGAAAAGTATAATAACGCATTTATGGCATCCAAGGCTGCCACTGGTCTCTCAAAAATGTCAACATCTTCTGACCAACCGACTCCAGATGTAGATGATTTCCATGCATTCCTCAAATGCAGACCCGTTGAAACCGGACAAAAATCTGAACTTGAGGTGTATCTGGAAGAGCCAAATGATAAATGTGTTGACTTAGAGTATGATGTGTTGAAATGGTGGATGCAACACAGTAGCAAGTTTCCTGTTTTAAGCCAGATGGCTAAGGATATTTTTGGCATTCCAATCACAACCGTTGCTTCTGAATCAGCCTTCAGCGCCGGGGGTCGCATTTTGAATGACTATAGGAGCTCTCTTTCAAAGGATATGGTGGAACTACTCGTTTGTGGAAGTGATTGGTTAAAACCCGGTTCAAAAGCAAACATAAAAACATTAGAAGTAAGCTTTTATTACATTATTTGTCAATTTATATTCTTATACTTTGTGTTCAGTTTTTTTACTTACTTTTAATTTGTAGCAATCTGCAAAAGATGAGGAAAATTTGGAAATTGAGGTGTTGGTTCCGAAAGAGTGTACAAGCAATTGAAAAGAAGGTGTTGGTTCCGAATGAGCGAGCCACCATGATGCTTGGAGTTTTAGATGTTTGTATGTTTTTTGAACGAAACAATTTTATATTTGTATTTGTTAAACTTGTTGTGTGTCTTTGAAATTTGAAAACGGTGGTGTTTAAGCTTGAAATAATTTTATTTAAATTACAGGTTGAAAATCGAGCAGAAAACGAGCAGAACCGAGCCGTTCGGTTTCAATTCGAGCCGAGTTCGAGCATCAATTTTCTGCTCGGTTTCTTAAATCCGAACCGAACCGAGCCGCTCGGTTTCAATTCGAGCCGAGTTCGAGCAGACGCTCGCTCGGTTCGGCTCGGTTCGTGAACAGCCCTACGTACACTTATAAAAACACACACACACACAATACACAAATACGACAACCGCATGCACACACGCCGCACACATCCAGCACACACATATTAATTAACCAAAAATAAACGAAACCGCGGTCGCCGGAACTGATCAAAAGGATGCCAAAATTTCTATCTTTAAGTTTAAATCAAATGGAGGTTTCTATTCAGTACCTTAATAGTCGAACCAAACAATCAGAGTGTGAGACGAGAGACGGCGCACGAATGCGGGATGGCGGCTAGTTCAGAATGATGGACAAGGCGGAGAAGTGCAACAATGGTGGTTAACTACGATCACGATAACAAACGGCGCGGAGGGCGGCAAAGTCACAAGGTGGTGCCGTGGCGGATTACCAAACGTGGAGAGCGTGACCTTATTTCTCCTTTGTTGCTTACGTCGGTGGTTGTGGTACGGTGACGAGGCGGTGGTGGTTTCGAATCGTGGTGAAACAACAATATGATAGCAGATAGGTTAATTTCTTGTGTTTATTCTAGTTGGCTTAAGGGTTATATAAGCCTAATAACATATTGTTATCCCAATAGTTTGCGACAGATAAGGTTGGAAAAATTTGAAGGCTTATTTGATAAAAAAAAATCTTTCATTGAACCGGAAAATCATGGATTAATTTGGCTTCCACGTTGTAATTTAATTTTTTTTTATTTCATAACTAGATATGCTATTCTATCGTATTTAATTATTATTTGCTACTATACATCTCTAGCAATTTAAATTTCAAATTCTAATAGCCTAAAAAAAATATTAGATATGCTTCGGAACAAAAAATCACAACATAAATGTTGATATTATTTTTATTATTATTATTATTATTATTATTATTATTATCATATATATATATATATATATATATTATCCAATATCAAAGTTCGGGTTATTATAATATCATTTATTAACCTCATAAACTTATAGAACAAACTTCTTGTTCAATAACTTTAAACATGTTTTGTAACCTTAATTAAAAGTTTAAAATATAGATTTATAGGATTGTATAAAAAAAGAAAATACATTAACTAATAATTAATTTTTGTTTACCTTAATAAAAACATGAAAATTATAGAAATTTCAATAGAAACAATAATACATTAATTAATAATTAATTTTTGATTAACCTAATTAAAACACGTATTATAAGAATCTTTATAAAAACGTAAATACATTGATTAATTAATAATAATTTATTGGTTACCTTATTTAAAACGCGGTAATTAAAAAATTATAATTAAAGAATATTTGTTAACTTAAATGCGCGTTTGAACTAAAATCATTTTACTCGGAACTCACATTTTCCCGAACATGTTTCGATATGTGACCCGAGCCTGTTTTGACAAACATTTTTAAACAATACTACAATATAATCATTCAAATTTTCTATATACTTTAAAATTGCTTACTTTGGCAATGCCAATATAACATGTGAATTACATGTCACATTGATGCATTTGAAAAGCCCATGTTCTTCAAAATAGTTGGTTGCGACCTGATAAATTATATCTCACATTACGCGAATACTAATATCAGATCGTATTAAACCTTAAAGAAATAATATTAGACATTAAACATAATTCATAATGTATGATTAAATGTGACTTTTATTATTCATAGTTAAAAAACCTGGGTGTTATAGAAAACATTAATATTAAATCATTTAAATTTAAAACTGTTTTGAATTCGAATTTGAAAGTCATGTATATTTTAAAAACTGTTTTGAATTCGAATTCGAATTCGAAATTGCTTCTGATAATTCCTACAACAGTCGATGATATAAATTTAAGTAAACGTAATAAACAAATCAATATGAAAAGATGTTATTAAGCTTAGTACCAAATGTTATGAAACTCGATCTCTTAATCTTTTGAAAATAAAAAAAGTCAACACATTTTCCTGTTTATATACATAATAATTAAAGGTTTTAATTACAATTAATTCCTAAACCGGTGATTTTACATAATTATGGTAAATTGAATGATATGTAATTTTGGTAATTAAATGTGATTTTAATCCGGTCATTCAAATGATTTTTAATTTTGAGATATTTAATGAAATTAGAAAAGTTAATCTCACCAATTTTATTTTAGTAAGTAATTAATTTTGATAAATGACTATCATAATGTAAACTAAGAAAGTTAGAAAACCATTAAATGATTTAATTATATTCGGAAAGAGCCTTTTGAATATAATTTAAAATTTGGAAAAAAGTAAACACTAAAACTGAAAAGTTATTATCTAGTCATCAAAGTAACATTAATTATTAAGTTAAAATTTGAATTTGAAATGAAAATATTTTTGAAAATAGTGAATCAATTTCTAATTTGCCATTAATATTTAATGATGATAATTAATAAACATTATATTCATTTTGTTTTGATAATAATTAGCAATAACAAAGCATATAAAGAATAATCAATTAAATTTTATTTCCAGATTATATAATAATAAATTGAATTACATAAATTGTGAAAAATAAATAAATACATGAATACTAACAGAAATATACATCAATATTAAACAAAATAAAATACATCTTATCAAACAATCTTCAATCCATGAAATTAGCTATATCAAGTTGGGGACAATAACCTGAAATGATAAAATTAAATATTAATATTAATATCATATAATAAATAAATTACAAATTATAGAAGATTTGAATCATGTGAAAAAATGTAAAATTATTGTTATAATTTACAACCAGAAAATTTGAATCACGTTACCGGAAAAACGAAATAGTGAAAATCTCCATTGAATATTCGATTTTGATATATAACCTAAAGATATTATAAAAAAAATTATTAATATAAATACAAACAAAAACGTAAAACAAAATAATTGTAATTGATATAAAACCTTACCGGAATAATATGATAAGAGTATCAAATAGAGTATGAAATATAAGTCTTTTAACCAATTGATTCAAAATAAGTCAAAGGTACAAAAACTTACCGTCAAAGAAGTTATAGCAACTTAAGTGTTAAGTTTGGAGTTTTCAGTCGGTGTCATTGGCACAATAAAAAGAGCATCCGAAATAGCTTGAACACCAGTTTGAATAAACAACCAAAATATCAAAGCATATATTTATTAGAAACATATAAATGTGGAATATGATCTAATTTAGAGTGCTTACCAAATCCAAAGACAAAATCATTGATGCTCCTTCTCGAGTCATTGGTAATTTTGAAAGATTGGCTACATAACAAAATGATATCATGTTAAATATTCATAATAATTTTAATAATGTATTTTACATAAATCTAAAACTAATTGTAATAATATCATCTGACAGTAAAACACCAAAATTCCATATTATTATAACCTAAATAGAGTTGAAATCTTCCATTTAAATTATCATAACTAACCTTATTGTCCATTGCCTTGATGCAATTCAACTTACATGACTTAGAAATAATCTTCGTTTTTCCTCTTTCCTAGAAAATCATATGAGAACAATAACACTTTTAACCCAAAAAACTAAATAACAAAATGGACGATATAAACACAAGAAAAAATATAAACCTTAGAAACCAAGATAATCGTTTTTACTTGGTGGTGGTGTGATAGTGTAAGAATTCTTGTGTGAAAGTGAAGTATTTATACATAAATAGTAAAGTATTTGAATTTTGGGAGACTTAAATAAATAAGGAATGTATATACGGAATTAATTAAAAACCAAAAATTAGGGAATTTTAATTACCTTAAAGTATGGATGAAAAGTTGGGGATGAGGATTAATTGCTTTTCAAAATTTGAATTACTAAAATGTAATGTTTTATGGATGCTTATTCAAATAGTTAATCAAATAATAATTAATAATTCATTAGAATATAGAAATTCCTTAATTAAATATTTCCTTTTGTTAGGTTCTTAAAAGATTTTGAGTTTAAATTTTCAGAACGGTATATATGACGAAATTGACATTTGTGGATGATTCTTAAAATTTTATTCCTAAAGGTTTGCTTAATAATTATACATAGTATAATTGTTGATATAAGTAAAATTTTATATTTGTGTGAGTCAATTGGTGAATTTTCATAAATTTTCAGAAATATAATATTAGAAGCAATTATACTAAACTTAAATCCGTAATATATGTATATTGAATCTTATTGATAAAATATCAATTAATTATCTATTATCTAAAATACAATAAAATTGAATTGTTAATGTGAAATGACTGTTCTTTTTCTGGTAATACACTATTTTAAGAGAAATGTTAAATAGTAATTATCTTGCCAAAATGAATGAGTATTTAACATGTGATTAAATAACTGAACTATTTTTAATATGATATAAGTTAGTAGAGATAATTTCGTAAATATCATTAGTTGCCTAGAAATTCCCCAAAATGAATATAATTAGCCGGAGTCATAATTTAGAATTATAATTATTAACTTGAAAGATAATTATAAAAGATTCAAGATTAAAATTAAATTAAATATGAAAGAGAATAATTAATGAGAATTGATTGTATCTTATTTAAATATATTATTGATTTATTTTATTAAGATGGAAATTAGACAACTCATTGATATACATGGAAGGTTTAATCAACAACCAATAGGAAGAGGGGAAATGGACTTAAAGCATATTGCTTTAATAGTATAGTTAGACGTTTACTTAGACCATACGATATGGGGCTCCGTTAGGTGAGATGGCGGGCGCCATTGGGCGCTCAACACCACCAAGGGGCGCCCTTGGTGGCGGGGCGCCGTCTTGCCAATCAATCCAACAGCCGGAGCGGTTAGGTGTGGAGGTGGCCCTCCCTCTCACACACACATACATACATATGTATATATCTATATATAGGGGCGCCTTTGGGGCATTAAACCATAGCGGAGCATTATTGGTTGGGGCTTTGATGCCCCCCGGTGGTTACGTGGCGCTGATGTGTCAAGGTGGAGGGGCTTCGAAGCCTCTCACCATAGAGGATAGCCTTAGTAGTAGTAGGATGTGCAAATTCGATACCGGTATCGAATCATTACCAAAGCTTTGAGTATTGATATCGGTACCAGTATTTTCCAATTTTTTTTACTTTCAATATAGGTACCATCCCAGTACCGGTACCGAACCCAAGATTTCGATACCGATAACAAAAATTTGTGATTTTCGGGACTGACACTGGTATGGTACCGATCTCATCTCTAATGTAGTGTATGACTGTATGTACCATTTTCTATGTGGCTTTTTGTCTTTCATTTAAATTATTTTGTTCTTTTGACTAATGTTTTAAGGAGATATATAAGAAATATGAAAATGATAGTATATGAAATAAGTTTACTCAACTAGAATTCCAATTTTAATATTAGGTTAAGAATAAGAAAAGGACTAATCACCGTGACCGTATATAGTAAGTATTAAAGGTGGTTAAAGGTTGTCGTGTCGAGGCCTCAATCAAAGAGTTAAGAACTTGTTTACTATAGACTGGTTAAGGTAAACATGGTGTCAATTCCATATGAAGTTAGTCGGTGTCAAAGCCTCGATCAAAGAATTAAGAACCTATTCATCATAGACTAGTTAAGAGTAAATATGGTAAATTTACAAATATAATATTATAAAAAAACAAAACAACCTATATTCATGTTCGTTGATTTAACTAAACGAACTAATGGTTCACGAACTGTTTGTTGAACGTTCGGTTCGTTTACTGCCCTAGATGTTAACAATCTAGACTTTTTATTTTTATGTTTAATTTTCTATTCTGTGAATGTTAACTTTTGTGGTGGTTTTGAAGATTGATAAGGCTTATGCTAAAAAGATCAGATGGGAGTCTACACAATCCTCTTATTTCATCCAGTAAGCATAGTTATATTATGTGCTTCCATATGTTATTACTTTTGTTTTTGCTTGCATATGTGTTGTCTTGCAAAAATATATAGGATGAATGTTACATATAATTACTATTCAATCCATATATCTGTATGATATATTAAGGAATCAGATTAAATGTCAAAATTGATAAAAACCTTAAAATATTCTTTATATTATATGATTAAATATAAGAATTACAATGTGAATGCTCTTACGGCCTTAGTAAACAACACGAGCTCTGAGCTCTCTTATCAAAGACTAATGTAGCATTTGATATACAAGAATTAAGAAGATTTTGTGACTGTCTCTGTCACCACCCATGCTGCCGCCTTCGGGGCATGGGTGTGGGCTGTTAGGCCTACATTGGTGGCAGCGGCAAGGCAGCATTAATGGCGGCAGTGGTGATAAATTCAAATTCTTTTAGCACATTTCAATACTCAGTTGATAACAAATGCACCCTGGTAATTTCGCTATAATGAAATGTGATCCGCTGTAAACCGAACCAAACTCCACACAAAAAGTTTGGAATGAGATCCTCTACAACATCCGATTGAACCACCAGACCAAGAACAGAACCAAACCGAATGTAACCAAATATGTTAATATTATATAACTAATAAAATTCAAGTTTCCCATGTCTTCAAAAATACATAATTACACACTAACACACAAAAGGGAAGTAGAAATGTAGAATAAAGAAAATCTCAACAACAAAGTTATACCAAACCTATCATATAATCCAGAAAACAAACCAGTGTTGCTACCAAAACTTGAGAGACATCATTCAGAAAAATATGATCGAGACGCCCATTGTAAAACATCCAACAGCCACCCAAGGACTCAACCGCTCACCTGTTCCATATACCGGTCACAAGTAAGATACAAACTGCATTATCAAAACCAAAACAAAAAACATTCTTCATCAGAAACTTACCTATTCTAGCAGCCTTCCAGAAGAATCCCCGAAACCTGCATAAAACATAATAATCAAAAAACTACTTTACAAAGAAAAGACATGATAATTTCACAGATACAAATGAAAAAAAAATGTAAGCCCGTAAACGAATCGAACGTTCAATGAAACCGTTCAGTGGGAAGTTCGTTTATGTTCATTCATTAAATAAACGAACGAACATGAACAAATATTTTATGTTTATTTAATTAAAAGAACGAGCATGAACGCATGTTTCATTCATTCATTTATGTTCGTTTACATATTAATGAAAAATAATATTCACAGTTACAAATGAAAGAAAATGTAAGCCCATAAACGAATCGAACGTTCAATGAAACCGTTCAGTGGGAAGTTCGTTTATGTTCATTCATTTAATAAATGAACGAACATGAACAAACAGTTTGTGTTAATTTAATCAAAAGAACGAACATGAACAAATATTTCGTTCGTTCGTTCATTTATGTTTGTTTACATATTAATAAAAATTTATTAAATATTTTTTTGTTGTATTTTACATACATTAAGACTGCAAACGGTAACAAACTACTGATTATTAAATGTGACATCAAAATATATTACAAAAATTAGGGATTGTTTAAACCTAAAGAGTAAATAAGCAATAATAATAATAATAATAATAATAATAACCCACCCTGTTTTCTGTTCAAGTATGGTGGGAAACTGCATCTTCAAGAAGGTGCATGTGCAGATCACCAGCAAAACCACCGTCAGAAACGAATGGAAATTGAACAGCGCCGACTGTAAAAATCAAATCCAATGTTTAATAATAATAATAAGATTAAACAATTAAACGATAATTAATACCATTTTTTATAGATCTGTGGGGATTAGATTGAACTATGAATAAGGGTTCTTCTTCTGCTTAAGCTCCGATTCAGATTTTGGCAAAGAATAAAGACGATGACGCAAAAACGTATACGGTGTCGTTTAATTAATTAAAACTAAATGAATAACTTATAGATCAATACATCGAAATATTAAAAAGGTTACTATGGAATAAAATATCTAAAAGCTTCTAGTCTCTTGCTTTGTTGTTAAAACAATATTTTTGTATATGTATATTTATAAAATAAATATAAGAGAGTTCCTCAACCCATTTATTTGAGGGGAGTTTGCAAATTATAGGGTGATGTTGTAAGTGATTGTGAGTGTAAATTATAGGACGGAGAGAGAAATGTAGTGATTTTTTGTACATTTGGGGAAACATTGTTTCCTCTATCTATTTTTTAATATTTGTTAAATTGCTTATGAGTAGATATAACAAACTAAAAATTAAATAAAAGGAAGAAGTAAGGAAATGGAAGATTGAAATTCCATCCCACATTGGTAGAGGAAAGAAATAGAGAAGGAACCACCATAGTATAAATAGGTTTGTAAACTCTTGTCCCACATCGCTAGATTAACAAACTAGTGATCTCTTTATAAGAAAGAAAATTTCTATGTTAATGTTCTTATAAGACACATCACACCCAGTAGTCCTAGCGGAGGGTGCGAAGCACCCGCACGCGCACGGGCTCGGGCGATGGGCTCAATGTGGCGCTTTGACGGCGCACTTCGCACCCTAGCATTCTTCCATCGCGATACGCGACAGGTTTAGGTTACCCATCGCGTACCGCGACGTGGAGGTTACGCAGACGAGACACGTAGCAGGCCTAGGTCTGACTCAGCGAAGCTATAAGATACTTCGCGGTACGCGACGACTTTCTATTTATGGCCATCGCATACCGCGATGTGGTCCGAAACTTACTATAAATAGAAAGACAGACGTTCATTTTTTGCCCAAAATTCTCTTCTTTCTCTCTGAATTCACACACATATACTTTATATATTAAGATTACGGTATAATACCCGAGTATCGTAACGATATCCGATCGAAAGAGATATACACGAATCCGAAAGCTCTGCCTGTTAAAGTATGACATTGTGCCATCGTGTAAAGTTTCTACTCTCGTGACTATCGTTATGATTATTGGTTTTATACTAATCTAGATATACTAAATTGTGTTTATCCTAGGTGCTTAATACCAGGAGGTGTTATCTAATTGTAAACTTACAAGGTGAGACATTCGAGTTTTTATACAACTCACATTTGCATGAGACCACTATTTTTCCGACATTGTCATGATAATTTCAAAACCTATAAAACTCATGGCAAATGTTCTAAATGTTTTCAAATATATTTTTAAAGTATTTTAAATACATTACAGTGATTAAGTCTCTGTAGACTTACAGGATGGTTACTACTGTTATTGTGGAGTTTTGTATACAAGGCTTGCCTACTGGGCTATTACACGTTACTTATTGGACAAGTGTTAGCCAATAAGTAATATGACCACAATCATAGATACGGTCGAGTGACAAGTACTTTTCGGTAATTTGTAAGCAGGCAGATGTAAAAACATCTTAATGCTGTAACTGTAAAATGTGTCATTAACAAATGAATGTACTCACCAGTATTTCTTGCTGATCAAATATTTTAAATATGTTTCAGGTGACTTGTTAGAGACAAAGGAATGATGTCTGCGGGCTTCCAGCTTAAATAAGCGGCTTGTCACAAGAATAAAGAAACGTGTTTTGTAAATTAGGGTTTAACCCTATAAAACTTATGTTTGTATAAAAAAAGATTTAATTCCCGGTTTATCATAATAATAATCATGGTGTTTTTATAACTCTGACCATTTTTCCTAACTACGATTTTGATGAAATTTTCCGCTGCAAAATAATTTAATAAACACCGATACCACCAATCAATGTTCACGGCTTCCCTCCCGGGTATAGGGGTCGGGGGCTGTGACAGTAGAGGAGAGAGAAAACTGTGATGATAAAGGTATAAAAATGTTATTTAATTGAACAGGAGAGATAAATGTAGTGTTTTTTAGTGTAGTTATAAATAGGGGTGTGCATGGGCCGGTTTGTGGCGGTTTTGAGCCAAACCCATAACCATAAACGATATGTCGGTTAATGAAAAACCATAACCATAACCGACCCGTTATGGCGGTTTCGGTTAATCGGTTTTGTAGGTTAGACCGAGTCGGTTATGGGTCGGTTAGCCATAACAAAAAACAATGTAATTGAGCCTAAAAGTATGGTACTAATTGTTACAAAAAACGACATGACATAATATAACAAGTTATATAATCCATGATATTAATATCAAATATTGAAAAAATAATAACATTATATAATTCAACAATGAAATTCACCTTTATTTGATAACAAACGTTAAACCAAAAACCTCAAAATGTTATAATCCAACAACATGTTTGGTGGAAGTTAATCCCAAATATATTAAACATATTGTTGGTTAGATAAATGGGTCGATTCGGTTATAGCGGTTTTGGAATTACATTTAATCAAAACCGACCCGTATTTGGCGTTTTTTAAAAATTCATTAAATCGACCCACCGGTTATGTCGGTCATCGGTTAAAATTGGTTCGGTTGTGTCGGTTATAGTTCGGTTTAACGGTTATGGCGGTTAAGTTGTTCACCCATAGTTATAAAGAAAGGGATGGGAAACCGGTTGAGAATGCTCATAGTAGAAGTTAAAATGTATATGCAATTATTATTACTACTATATATAAAAAAAACTTTGGTGCCGCAAGTGGCCTATTGGCCTATTGGGCCACTTGGCGGCACCGTATTAGTTGACGAATTTTGTTTTTTTAGTTCAGTTATCATAATAAATGTAATGGAAACCTGCCATGAATTTTTTTAGTTCGGTTATCATAATAAACATAATGGAAACTGACCGAATGTCAAATTTTTTTGTTTGGTTCCGGTACCATAACAAACTTGAAATAAACTGACTTAGTTCGCGCAGACTCGTGACCTTGTTTAAAGCCCATGACCGACAATACTCGGGTTTTACCAATGCGCAAGTTTACCGCCCCCTCCCCAATTGGTCGTCGCTCCACCTCAATTTTTGTTCGCTTTCAAGTTCTGGTATTGTAACACACGTAATCAAAACCGACCAAATTCATGTCAAGTTACCGAATGCTCGGGACCGAAAACACCTGGGTTTTACCACTGTCCAAGTTTACCAACCAAATAACATCGTCTTAAATATTTTATTTTCTTATATGTTAATATTTTTATAGGTTAGATTGACGAATTGAATTTTTGGGTTTTAACGCTCAAATTTTACCACTGGTGTCTATATCGTAACGAACGTAGCCGGTACTGGCCAAATTCGTGTCGACTCATTGTCGTTACGCTCGGGTTTTACTAACGCCCATGTTTCAACAATGGGTTTTGCCAACGCGCCGGGTAGGAAAACTAGTTAAAAGTAAAAAAAAATCAACGAAATTAATCACAATCGATTTAAAATAATAATTTTCACGAGTTAAAAGCTATTCGAGATTATGGAATTAATCACAACTTGTAATAGCTTTATCAACCCGACATTTTCAATGTTCATCAAGTAATGGTCTAACTAACAAGCTTAAGGCAGCAGGGGAGGCTCGGAGGGTGTGCGAATCGCACCATGAACCGATGCACATAAGTTTCAGGGGCACAAACTTTTTTATACGTATTACATATATATGCTTTTTGTGTTAAAAATAAGGTTATTTGCAATAGTTTATGAAATAATTACATGTTCATAATGGTTTCTGTTTATAATAAATCGGTCGATAAAAGTTTTATCCATGTACATTAGCGAATAAAAAATTTTCGTTAAGACCTACGGGCCTTTTTATTTTGGCTCGGCCGAGGTATTTAAATTCTCGGAGACGGCCCTGTAAGGCAGCCACGACAAAGTTTCATGATGAAGAGCAATGAATGCTCTTGAGTCGTTTTTGGAGTGATGTAAAAACCTCTCATCTCGACTCGTACATAGTTTGATTCTTCTTCAACTATTTCTCTTTAGCCTTTGCGATTCTTGATCTCGGTAACTTAAATTGTAATTATGTGTTCTTAGTGAAAGAGATATCAAGTGTTCGTCAATTTAATCTAAGCTTGCTTACGCGAATTTTGATAGCCACGACAACAAAGTAATGAAGTCGATGATTGCATAGAATTTTAATCATACTAGCAAATTCTAGATCGATTAAATGGTCTTATGATTTTATCATTTTATGTTGCATCCTAGGTCCACAATCAACTTGACATCTAAACATCAATTATTGACGTGAATTCTATGAAATCGTTGGTTTTGATAAGAGTAGGCAGGCCCTACGATTATGATTAAAAGATAAAAATGCATATAAATTATGATATTTGGAGGAACGTTTATTTTGAAACCACTAATATATTATGAATTGTTCGAATCTCACTTGTGGCCTAGTGGTAGGAGGCTTGGGTTATCCAGTGGAGACTCAAGTTCGAATCCCACTTGTGTCATATTTGGATGGTTATTGGCAATGATATATTTGAGCTAGGCCTTGTACAAAGGTTGTCACTTTGAATCTTGAGCCCACCCGGGTTTCGTCCCATCGTGTGTTACGCCAGAGAGTTATGCTCTTGTGGTGGCACAACGACTGTCAAGTGACAGTCGGCGGTATGGTTTCCCGGGGGATGCCCAAGCCAAACTCTGAAGCCAGCGTGGACTCGGTTAAGACAACATAGTCTGGCAAGAGTGAGGCATCGAGGCTCTCCAAATTTGGAAAGTGCGATAGCCTAAATAAAAGAAAGTCGCTGTTTTAAAAAAAATATATTATGAATTGTTATAATATCTTGTACATTATGTTTGTCTGTGACTTTCATAATTTTCAGCATATAATTGATTTTAAAATTAACGCGCCATATAGGCTAAATTATGACCTTGATTTGAATTTGAAACATTTCAAAACCGTGAGGAGCGTACTACATTTTCTAAGGTGGACAAATAAACTGGTTAACTGAACCGACCCAAAATCGACCGAAACCTAACCAGTTTGAAATCGATTATGTAGAAACTGGTTTGAAACTGATTAAAATCGTAGGTTAGAAACCGGTTTGTAATTTTCTCAACCTAAACCGGCAAAAACCAGTCAAAACAGAATTGAAATCGACAGTAACCTGATCAAGAAACCAATTTCAACACAAACCGAAACCGATTATAAACCAGTTTTTACTTTTGTTAACCAAACCACCGGTGTTGAGTTAAAACCGGTTTGTGCACCTCGCTAGATATAAGCCGAGAAAACCTGGAACATAAAATATAGGTCAAGTCAAGTGAACGTCAAAAAACAACGCTACCGGAAAGTCTTATCACCGTCGTCTTCCGGTAACACTTCATCCATCGTTTCTATAACTTATTATTTCTATCTCTACATACATAAACTCCACTTCAATCAATAAGATCTATCACCTCCATAGGTTTACACGTCTCCGATTTGCTATGTAAATATGATGAATTAGAATTTGAATCATCGGTAGACAGCTGACTGAGATTGCTATTTGAAATATCATATTCATTTTATTTATTGGTCAATGTTTATTGATGATTATTTATAAGGTCATTATGCATTTGAATCTAAGTTATGGAAACTGTAAACATCAATTGGTGAGGGAAAATATTGGATATGTATGAATCTATAGGATAACTTAAGCTTAAGTCGATGAAACCCTAATTTTATTAGTTTATCTGAAACAATTAACCAAATGTTTTATGTATTTGCGGATATTTTTACGAGCAAGGTTTAAAAGGTGGAAACGAGTCTTGAGGCGTTTTCTGTCAGACTCTCGAGGCGTAAGCCTCAAGGCAGACCGAGGCGTACGCCTCGAAACATTATTAAAAAATATTAAAAAAATTCATATAATATGTAATAATCTCACTTAAACATAAAATGAACATTATGAATATTATAAAACCTTGTTTAGTAATAAAACAAACATCATAAAATAGTTCAACCACTAATTTAATACAAAACAAACATCATAAAATTGTTCAACAAAAAACAAACATCATAAAGTAGTTTTTTTTTGTTGTGTATGTGGTGCTGTTGCTTGCTGTGAAAGGAGACACGCCAATTAGACCCTAACCATTATACCGTTAAACGATGATATTTTTTAAGTCCGCTAACAGTAAATGTTGGGCTGGTCCACTAATTAAGTCCACTAAGCACTAAATGGGTAAAAAAAGTCTAGAAAATAAAAAAATTTGGCATATTTAAGTATTTGACAACTTCTAGTGAGGCTTAAGCCTCAACGCCTCGCCTCGAAGCCTCACTGCATCGCAAAGGTTGAGGCTTAGGTTTCAATCAATCAATCAATCAATCAATCATGCCCAGTAAAATCCCACCGATAGCAAAACTATAAGTAGGGTCTGGGGAGGGTGGGATGTAGGCACACCGTACCTCCATCCAAAGGAATGAAGAGGTGGCTTCCAGAGAGACCCTCGGCTCTAAGTACATGTGTATGAAGCAAAATAAAGGAAATCAAAGTTTAACAGTTATATACAAACTACTACTAATTATAATAATATTAATAATAAGATCACAGTTTAACAGCTATATAAAAGCTAATAATAATTATAATAATAATAATAATATATGTAAGGGAAATACCATTATGGTATGCGACCTAAATAAGTTAAGTCTAAGCCCTAAGGTATTCAATTCTCTCTAGAAATCCTTAACTTTAATTCTACTTCTCCACGAATTCCTATCCTCAACCATGTCCTCGGAGAGGTTTAGGTCTATCAAATCATGCCTAATCCTCTCATCCCAAGTCAATTTCGGTCGTCCTCTACCCCTCCTCCCCTCTATAGTAATGTTTTCTACGGATCTAACAGGATTCGTCGTCTGTCTTCTCTTTACATGTCCAAACTATCTCAATCTCCACTCTCTTATCTTGTCTGCTATGTTCGCCACCCCTAATCTCTCGCGAAACACAACGTTTCTTATTCGGTCTAGCCTTGTGTGCCCACACATCCAACGTAGCATTCTCATTTCTGCTACCTCCATCTTCCGCACTTGTGCCTTCTTGATGGCCCAACACTCTGTTCCATATAGCATTGCAGGTCTAACTGCCACCCTATAGAATTTTCCCTTTAGTTTAGTCGGGAAACTCTTGTCGCACAATATACCTGTGGCTGCTTTCCATCTACACCATCCTACCTGAACTCGGTGGGTGACATCACTGTCTAATTCCCCATCGCTCTGTACAAATGATCCTAAATACTTGAACTTCGTTACCTGCGGGACCACCTGCCCTTCAATTGTGATCTGTGCGTCTTCATTGTCGTTTATCCCACCAAAATCACAGTGGAGGTACTCCGTCTTAGATCGGCTAATCTTTAAACCTTTTGTCTCTAAGGTTGTTCGCCACTCCTCAAGCCTCATGTTTAGATCTTGTTTTTTCTCAGCAAGTAACACAATATCGTCTGCGAACATCATGCACCACGGGAGAGTCCCCTGAATCGACTTTGACAACTCATCCAAGACTACTGCAAAAAGAAACGGGCTCAACGCTGACCCCTGGTGAAGACCTACCTCTACAGGAAAGAAATCAGTATCCCCCACTGGCGCACGGACACTTGTTTCACTCCTGGTATACATATCCATAATTATCTCTATGTATTTCCTGGGCACTCTTCTACCCTCCAAGCACTCCCAGAGCACCTGTCGTGGCACACTGTCGTTGGCCTTTTCTAGGTCAATAAACACCATGTGTAGATCACGCTTCTTCTCCCTATACTTTTCCATTAATCTTCTTAGAAGATGTATTGCCTCTGTGGTGGAACGCCCCGGCATGAAGCCAAATTGGTTGACCGTAACCTGAGTTTCTCGTCTAAGTCTACCCTCAATCACTCTTTCCCATAGCTTCATAGTATGACTTAGTAGTTTGATTCCTCGGTAGTTACCACAACATTGGGCGTCTCCTTTGTTCTTATAGATAGGAACTACAACGCTGCTCCTCCACTGGTCTGGCATCTTACCTGATTTGAGAATACTATTGAACAGAGTAGTTAACCACATGACTCCTTCCTCCCCCAGACACTTCCACACCTCGATGGGTATGTTGTCTGGGCCAACCGCCTTAGACCTTCCCATCCTCCTAAGTGCATCCTTCACCTCTTCTCGTGTGATCCGTCGGCAGTAGCAGTTATTCGATTGTTGTCGTTGAAAGTTTGTGTTGTCATGTTCTTCTTGGAAAGCTCTCCCATTGTTAAAAAGATTGTGGAAGTAGGTTTGCCATCTTAGCTTGATGTCCTGCTCCTTGACCAGTACATGCCCATCTGTATCCTTTATGAACTTCACCGGTCCTAGATCTTGCCTTCTACGCTCCCTGGCTTTGGCAATCTTAAACATAGCATGTTCCCCCTCTTTTGTTTCTAGACCTTCATACATCCGTTTAAAGGCCGCCTTCTTTGCTTCCACCACTGCCTTCTTCGCCTCTATCTTGGCCGTTTTGTAGTTGTCCCTCAATTCCACTCGCTCCTCCTCATTCGTGCACCTCATTAGCTCCCTAAAACATCCTTGTTTGTCCCTTATCTTGTCTTGCACTGCGTCATTCCACCACCAAGACTCCTTATGCCCACTTGTCTTTCCTGTTGTGACCCCGAGAGTCTCCTTTGCTACTTGGATGATCTTTGTCTCCATAGCTTCCCATATATGAGTTGAGTCCCCATTTAGTCGAGCCCGCGTATGCAGCATGAGTTTATCCTTAAACAATAGGAGATTTTCGTCCTTCAATTTCCCCATCGAATTCTCGGTGTACCTTTCTTCTCTCGAACAGTCAGCTTATTTCTGAAAGCTATATCTGTCACTAGTAGTCGATGTTGAGTCACAACTGCCTCCCCAGGTATGACTTTGCAGTCCTTCCACCAACGTCGGTCTCCTTGCCTCATCAAAAGGTAGTCAATTTGCGTGTCGCGTCCGCCACTGCTAAAAGTGATTAAATGAGAATCTTGTTTCCTAAAATAGGAATTTATAATACCTAGGTCATGTGCCACCGCAAACTCTAGAAGATCTGTTCCGGTCTCATTCCTATCACCAAAACCGAAACCCCTATGTACCGCTTGAAAACCATCGTTAGCCTTACCAATGTGTCCATTAAAATCACCTTCTATGCAAATCCTCTCCCCCTAGGTATGCCCCCTACCACTGCGTGTAGGCAATCCCAAAATTCTCTCTTTTCCTGATCCCCTAGGCCTACATGGGGCGCGTAGGCGGAGACTACTGCCACTACTTCCTCTCCTAGTACTAATTTCAACACCATTATCCTGTCATTATGTCTTATCACCTCCACCACACTAGTGTGTATTTCCTTAGCCACTAGAAACCCCACTCCATTCCTAGCTCCATCAGACCCCGAGTACCACAACTTATACCCATTACACAACTTATACCCATTACACTCAGCCCCTCTATGTCCTTTCCACTTAGTCTCCTGGAGGCATGCTATCTGAACCCTACGTCTTTTAAGCACATCTACCAATTCTAGCAACTTACCATTTAATGTTCCTACATTCCAAGAAGCCAAACGCAATATACGCTCCCTATCTTTACTCTTTCCTACACCCCTCGTTTCAGTACATGGTCTCAAGTAATAGTCATGGTTCCTACGCTCTATGGTTGCAACTAAACACACAAACACAAGCAATAGAACACCAAATCAATAATAATAATAATAATAGTAACAAAAACTAATAATAATAATAATAATAATAATAATAATAATAATAATAGTGTGTAGCAATAACAATAATAGTCAAGAGATCTTAAAATGAAAATAAACTCCAAAGATCCGGATCACGTATGTTCTAATGATAATAATAATAATACTAATAATAATAATAATAGTGAGAAAGGAACGAGTATACCGTGAAGATGATGAAGGTAGATACAGCTCAACGGCAGCCAGGTTACAAGAAACCCTCGTTTATCAAAACCGGGATAACACCGAGATATAACGAATCGAGCTAGACAACACAACAAGGTGAACCAACAATTCCGGCGACTTTTACGGCGGCCGTGGGTGGTGACGCAGCGGCAGGAGGCGGCGCGACAGCAGATCCGGCAAGCTGTGAGATCGGCGTACAGGAGTGGCAGCACACACCAGTGGTAGCAGCAAACAGATGAATTCCGGTGGCTGCAGCTCGTCGAAAATGGCGGCGGCGCGTCGGAAAAACAAACAGCAGTCGGTGGCAGTAGCAAATGACAGCACCGGCGGCTCAAGAGGGTTGCGGTGGTGCTTGCGGTGGTTAGGGAGTAGCGACGGCAGCAGGGAGGTGGTTAGGGTGATAGATCAATTCAAAAATTGGTAATTCGTCTATAGAGCAATAAACCAATATCCGACGGCAGCAGGGAGGTGGCTTAGGTTTCAGTAAACCCTAATGAGGCTAAGCCTCTTATGCTTTTTTCCACCGAGGCTGCCAAGGCGTTTTATAGAATTGTTAAAAGATTGCTTCAAATGTTCACATTATCGAATATCAATTAGAAAAATTGCAGTGTATTGTGCATGTGTTTCTATTTGATGATTGACTTATGACAACTTGATTTATGTGTTGTATAGCATTCTGACATAATGCTACTAATTGCTTCTGATAAGGTGTTGCGAAAGTCGGTCTAGGCGGCCGATGCTTGACGAGTAATCTCTGAGTACTCTCTGCCTAGGTTGAGTACTTGGCTAGTAATTCTTGAGTACTCCCCGACTAGGCTGAGTATTGCAACTATGGCGTCTATAGAGACGACCCTTGGGATTGTTACGGAGCAATATATATTTAGATCATTAAAAGCCCATTATGCATCTTTTGAAATACATATGTTTCTGTTTAGCGGTGCAGACTGAGTGACCCAGTCCCCGGGTTTGGTAACAGGTTAGACTGGACACATTTTACTTTCTCAAGTCTGCGAGTAAAAACTCTGTGAAATGCGATATAAATGTGTGTGTGTGGGTCACTGTGTGTAATAAACATATGGCGATACTTTTACAACTAGTATTAGAATTCTTAAAAGATTGCTTTAAATATTAACTGCTTCATATTCACAATTTCACATATAGAAAATTTGCAGTGTATTTTGCATATGTATTTTGCAATTGACTTATTGACTTGTGCTAACTCGATCTATGTTCTTTATTAATACTACCTGCATTCATAGGAACCTTTAGGATTGTACAGAGCTATATATATTTAGATCGTTAAAAATCTATTATGCATCTTTTAAAAGTGGCTACTTCATAAAAAGAGAAATTTGTTTATTAAACATTCAAATTTCGGGTCCGTCTTTGCTCATTCTCGGTTTCATTATTTCTAAATGCATAAGGTTTTTAGTCGGGGTTGACCCATGAACCTTATTTTCATTCTTTGTATGCAACTGTTTAAATAATTAATGTGGTAAATCATTTTTTGACAGTCCTATACATTTTGAATATACTTTGACCAGCTTTGACCCAATCGACTCGTACCAACTTTAGTATGTCTAACTTTTTGTTGTCATATTAAAGCAATTTATTTTACTTTTAGTTATGACTAACCGGTTTTAAAATTTTATTGACTTTTGTATACAGAATTAAAAATGGTGGCTGGTAGAGTTGCTCATCCGGTTTTGAAAGGCCCTAGTGTGGTTAAAGAATTGATCATCGGGTCAGTGCTTGGGTTAGCTGCAGGTGGTCTATGGAAAATGCATCACTGGAACGAGCAGAGGAAAACTAGGGCGTTTTATGATCTTCTAGAGAAGGGCGAAATCAGCGTGGTTGTACAAGAATGAAAAACAAAAACAGTTTCATCTTCTTAATGTTCAAATTCCGAGCCTTAAAACAGAGATAATGATACTCTGGAAACTTAAATAAATTTTTGTATTGGATTTGTGATGTTTCTTGAATTCATATTGTTGAAGTTGCTATTGTTAAAATTACTTCATTTGCCTTTTGTAAGCAAACAATAAAACATCTCAGTTTATATTTTAGTATAGAAGCTTTTTTTCAATATATTTTTAATGATTTTATGAACAGAATAAGAAAAGTTTCACTGCTTTATGTACATATATTTTAATTGGTTCTAAAATCATATACCAACTATAAAAGAAACTTAAAAGTTGTATATATGACACTATTTGTCATTCTTGTTCTTCTGTATACTAAGGAATGCTTTGAAAAGGTTTCTGGTTTTCTTGGAGTAAACTTGGATATCTTTTCTTCTTTCTTTTTCTGTATACATTGAATAAGACCGCCTCGCCTCTGGCTGATAATGTTGTGTAATAGGGCTGACTGATCGATAAATAACCGACTCAGAATGCCTGACCTGAGAGAATGGACTAACTGATCCAAAGTGCCAGGCCCGAGAGAATGGACTAACGGACGGATTAGAAACGGATCCTGAACGCTTGATTCTGAACCGGCTCGGTGAAAGTGACTGCGATCGCTTTTCTGGTTATCAGGTAAACTTTAATCAGTACATAGTTGCATAGTATTTGAAGGTCATAATAGGTAGGTAAATTAAAACAAAACACTCTGTTCATCCCACCTAATCCTTTGTTTGGTGTAACCTTTGCAAATGTAAAGTCAACCAAATCGGGCCCGGATTCTTTTACATCTCTTCCTCTCCTGCACCGGAACCTTATACAATGCACACGATTAAAATGATAACGATGCTTAATTGTTTTAACCAAGTTTATCAAGTGTTCCACTAAAGTCACTCTTAAGTAATTTTTTTTGCATAAATGCTTTAACTTTATATTATCAAGTGACGCAAATTGAAACATATATCAATCTTCGTTATTCATAATTATAATCGCCTTCCAATTAACCCGAACTAGGAAGTAATAGTAAAGAAAAAAGTTCACTAAATAATAACGAAGTTTCAAAATTGTTCAAGTTAAGTAAATAAAAAAAATAAAAATAAAATTTTGACGTGTATAAAAAGTTACATAGGATTGGACCTTAGAGAAACAAACGGACTTTTAGTGACTTTCACGACACAATTAGAAAACTTGGCTACTATTGTATAAAGTTACCCTGTATTTTACTTAGTAACAAAGGTTACCTCAAACTTAATGATTCGGCCTTCGTTTTCACCACTTCTACACCTTCAGAAAACTGCCCGTCTGTAGTTTTACAACAATAAGCGTCTGCCATTATGTTAGTAACAAAATTACAAAAGTGAGACATTCTTACAACCTGGTAGCAGATACTGCTTATGATACTTGGGCGTATGTATCACTAACGATTGTTGCGAAAGACCTTCGTGGTGGCTAAACGTTTGACACGTTTGTAACCTCTACAACAACCTCAAACAAAATCACACATGTGCAACAAAGGACAACCTTGTGTCAACAAAACAAACAAAGATTTGTAAATTGTAAACCACCTGTTTGATGCATAACACTCGAAGATTGGTTTCGAAAGCTTCATCAATGTTTTCATCTAAGAAACTATTGACTTTAGATGTCACGGAGCCCAAATGGTCAATGGTGCTTATGAGAGCTTTCGACACGTAATCTTTTAAGCTTTCTAACAAGCTAAACCAAAAGTAACAAATTAGTTGATAATTATTAATTAAGTTAAATTAGCAAAAACACTATATATACTTACAAGGGATCATGATCAGTTTTATGATATGTGTCTTCGAAAAACTCGGCAGCTTTGTATAATTGACTTCTTACATTTTTCAAATCCTATAAGAAAAGATCACAATATGTTTGTATATAAACTTATAAGTTATAAAGATTGAATATATTAATGTAACAAACTAAAAAAAGTTATAAAAAAAACCTGTAGATTATCAGCAAAGATTAAACTGCGTTGCATGAATATTTCATCATAATTTGATGGTAGATGAAGATCTTTTACAGGCTCCATAGATACATAAACACAGATTTGTTTCAAGAATATAATGTTTTAGTTGTGTTCTTGAAAGGGTTTATAATATGTCGGCTATAAAGGCTGAAAAGATGGGTAGAAAATGGACAAATTAAATGAAGATTAATATTTAATATTTAATATTTAATAATTTAATAATAAAAACAAAGGGTGGGGCTTGGCCAGAACGACCACGACCTTGGTGGCTCATGTATGGTTGGTTTTGAAGGCAAGGTCCCTAACATGTGTAAAATAAGAGCACGTGTAATGGAGGGACTTTAACTAACAAAAATATATACGATCATGTCTAAAGGTGCATAACTCGGGTTTTTTTAATATCTGGTTACGGGTATAGAATTTGGTTCAGGTATAACCGGGTATTGGTCATACCCGGGCCGTTCGGGTCTGAGTATTGTCTCTAAAACCATGTCCTATGCACCGGGTTCGGGTCGGGTATAAAATCATGTATTCTAAAACCGAGTATTCGAATACCCTATTTCCGGGTATTTAAAAAACCATATTATTGGTTTTTTTTCTGGGTATTTTTTCAGGTTTGGATTGAGTTCTTTTTTTTGTGGCTGCAGTTTTATGGGGTATTGGAAAAATCAGGTACTGGGTTCGGAACCGGTTTCGGTTTTGGTACTTAAATGCATACCCTATCCATACCTTACAGATAGGGTCGGGTACGAGTATAAGAAAACTGGTTCTAGGTTTTTTTTTTTCAGGTCCGGCTCCGGACTTAGGTTTTCTGTGCACATTTAGTCACGTCAGTGTCACACAGAATGAGAGACAATTCACTGACAATACTCTCAAATGGGAGTAATGGTTTAAGTGTTTAACTAACGACATAAATTATATTTTAAGACTTTTTTTATACACAAAATTGTAAGGCTTTTATTTATACACAAATTGTGAGTGAATGGTCTAACTGGTTAGAAATAAACTTGGCCCCAAACCTAGCCTCTAACGGCACCACCGCCTTGGCGTCCCCTTCTTTGAATGTAATGGTGTCTAGCGCTGTCTTTAGATGACATGACAGTTAATTAACGTTCACTACACATGATCTAATATTGATGTAGCCAAACACAACTAAAGTTGAAATGACAGCTTAATTGGTCATTAACGTAAACCTATTTATGATTATGGTTGAATTGGGTGGGGTGTTTGGGGGTGAAGTTGACCAATGATTTGACTTGTTCCATGTTTAATTACGTGTGAGGAAGGATAAGATACAATTTAATATACCAAAAACATGTTGGTATGGTAGGCGAATTAGCAAAATAAATGCATCCATAGTATATAGATATCCAAAACATAAAAAAAGGACCACAACACAATACAAGTTTAAAAGTTCATTTCACTTACAATTACATATATGCAAAAACGGATACATAAAGTTTTGTACATAGGCATAATATGGACCGGTGGACGGAGACGACAAGGCAGGAGATGAGAAGTCGAGCGATGTTTAAGAGCTGGAAGGTTAATTCACGATGATACGGTGCATTCGAAAATGAAAATCAACCAATTAAGATTAGTTTTAATGGGTATGGCCATTGGACAAATTTTGAAGAGCGACATGTTTAGACTAGATCAAGAAAATTAGGCTATCTATTACACTACTAGTTAAATAATGTTACTAGTTACCTTGTTATTAATATAAAATTGTAAAATTGGACGGTGGGCCTTGACGGCTTGGCCCACCACCCTTCTAATACTCTATATTCGCCCATGCATATATGATCCTTGTGGTAAGGTATCATTACACTTTTGATCTAAGAATTTTTGGTAGTTATGGTTTTCACTATTTAGTCACACGTAACTAGAGGTGTTCACAGTTAGGTTTAAAACTCTGAAACAACCCAATTTAATTTATTCTCACAAGTTTTTAAAGCTTACTTTATTCAAATCTTATGGACATCACGTTAAAAGAACTAAATTTGACGGTTTGTTTATTTTATAATTTATACATCTTTTCAGAGGTCCATTAAGTCCAAATCGTGAAATCAAACCGAAACCAAGTACCACTAAGGGTTTTTTTTTTAATTTTCAATGGTTTGATTTCGGTTTTGGTGATTTAAAACAAGACCTAACAGTTTGGTTTACGGTTTAACTAAAAACCGTCAAAATCAAACCATAAATACCTCTACTCATAACCCATTTGGTTCTTAATTCGTGGTTTGGATGACTGTCTAGACAAGTAAAACTTATGTTAAATGCATATATATATTATTTTAAAAACGTTTGACGTAAAATTAACGTCTATCCACTCAAGGGAGCAAATACGTTATGCTTGATTGATGGTGGAACATGAATGTAATTTTAAAAAATTTGAAATCAAAATCGTAATATATTTTACAAATTAATTTTTTAACTCTAATATTATAAGGGTCATGCTATTCTACGGTCGCTGATAAAAATGAGAAAGACGAGAACGATTTATGGTCATAAAAAAATCCTTCAAAAAAATTTATAAAAAATTAATATAAAAATCATAACTTAAAATTAAATAAAAAAAAGGAACAAGTACAATTTTTTCCCCAATCTTCCTTGTTCTTAAAAAAAGACGTTGTGGAAAAAAAATATCATTGTGTATTTTTATTTATTATTGTGTTGTTTGTTACTTCCGTCATTGATTATGTCTTTTTTTCTTGATATTGTGTCTTTTTTTTTCTTGATATTGTTTTATAATACTCTCATTGTGTTATATTTTACGATCTAGTGTGTCTTTTTTATTTAACATTATGTTTATTTATTTATTTATTTTTGTCATTGTGTCTTTTTTATGAGATTTTTTATTATTATGTTTTTGAGCAAGAAAGATGGGGAAACTATTTTAGTTTTAGTTTTTATTTTATTTATGTTTTGAGTTATGATATTCTTTGGATTTTTTAAAAAATCTTTTTTTAGTCATAAATATTTTTTCACACTTCTAATTTTTATCCCACAGTATATTCTAACTTTACCCCTATATTATGAAACTTCCTTATCAAGGTCGTTAGCATCATCATAATCAGTCTTAAATCACCTGGTCACATTTTCTTCATCAATAATTTAAGTTTTTCTTTTTCTTTTTGTTTTTTTCTCTAGCAACGAATATTATGTAATATTCAAATATCAAGGGTTCTTTTCAAATGTCAATTAGACTTGACTGAGAAATCAGTGGCTCCAAGCTGTACATAACCAAAATTTAATTCTTCTAGTGCTAAATTTAATTTTTGCCATAGTTATTAATTAAATAAATAAAATACATAAACTACTTACTGTTATGGATTTCTGTCAATCGTATATTTTTGAAAAATCTGAAAGTCGTGAAACACTTTCAGCTCAAACTGTTTGTTGGTTCCCAAATGTTTTGACCGGATAAAATTCAGATTGAGTGCAAGAATCCGTATGAAGATTGAGAGAGTTTTTGTGAACCAGAAGAACACATCGTATGATCAAGCGATGGTTATTAGGGTTAGGATTCATGATAACTGCTTTGCAGTTATAAATCCGTTATCATATTTTGAATTTCAAAATCAAAATACGCTTCTTATTTTAAATTTCCCAAATCAGCTAGGGGCTCTGCCCCTTGGAACCTGCTACCAAAGGTGCTGCCCCCAAACCCCGCCGTTGCCCCCTTGGAACTAAGTACCAATTATGATAAGATCAAATAAGTGTGCACCCCGCACCCGACTTATTTAGAATCGTATTATAATTAACTTAATCAACAGATTAATCCTTAATTATACTAAAATCAATAACACTTGTTTATAATAGGTCAACTTAAATACATATAAATATTATTACTAACACTTATACAACAAACCACCAAAAGGTAATAATTCAAACAGTACACCTACCGTTTACTAAGTTTAAAAGTGGTTATATATGAAGGTAGATATAACTGTTGTTGGTGGTTGAAACTTTAGGGTCAAATTCACGTGAATACATTGAAGATATGCCACACGGTTTCAATTGACCAAATACAAATGGTGTTCACGCATTCTCAGTGACAATATATAAAGCATGAAAACAAATATAAAAAGTTAAGTGAAATGAAAGACACAATAAAAAAATGAAGTTCAATTTATTAACAAATACATATAAAATTGATTTGCATTTATGTTTGGAAAACTAACCTTCGTTTGGTATAAACTAACAGGCCTAACCCACGTGCTACGGTAGGAGTTTTATAATTACTTGTAACACTCAGTTTTGACAACTTATGCATTAGCATTCACTTTGTGAAAAAAATCACGAAGATATAAATAAACATGTAGAAATGGAAAACCCATAATTTTATATAAAACATACTATTTTACATTATATCAAAAATAATATTATTTACGTCGCTCTCTATTGTTGCGCTGCAAAGGAATGTGTGATGTACTAATCTGAGTCGTTTGATAGTGTTGTATTATCGTTTTTGACGAGGTTTTGACGTTTATTTACAATGGCTTTTAAATTGACTTAACTAAATTGTATAGGTTAAAAGCAGTATTTATGTCACATTTAAATAGGTGGGATATTATAGCATGTGTAAATTTAATGGTAGGTGGAGTGAAAAATAAGTTAAAATTACTTTTGCACGATAGATGCAACTTTTATAACACATATAGCACAACATCAATCAGATATACATGACTAAAGTGATGTTTTTATTCCAAAATATTAGGCTATGTGTAGTGGAGGGGCTACAATTAGGGGCGAATTGTGACACGTGGTGCCCAGTCAGTATAGAGTGGAAATTTGTTTTTGGGGTGTAATGGTGTAGGGGCTACAAGATGGGCCCACGTGTCTTTTTTTTATTATATTCTTTTTATAATTAAACTAATTAAATAAAAACCAATTTATTTAAATAATTAAATAAAAATGTATTAAAATTAAAAAATAAATACAAAAAATACATAAACTAAAAAAAATACACGAATAATAAAAATAAATTATAATAAAAAAACACACCAAAATAAAAATACACATAAAAATTTCTATAAAAAAACTAATCTATTCGTCTTCGTCTTCGTCTTTGTCCCTGTTGTCGTCATTGTCCTCCTCATCGTCTTCGTCCTCGTCCTCGTACTCGTCTTCGTCCTCCTCAACGAGATGATTATCCCACACGTGTTGAACCAAATCCGCATTCAGTTGGTTATGTATATCACTTGATGTGAGCTGGTGAATGTTATACGTTTGTTGGTCTTGGGTTGGTTCAGGGAACTGTTCTGGAACGCTTCCTGGTATATAGTGTTGACATATTGCTTTTCCCTCGTCTTCTAAAATCATATTATGCAATATGATACACGTATACATGGCATCGCTCATTTTTGCCAACGTCCATACACGACAAGGGTTTTTCACATAATGCCAACGTTTTTTTAGAACCCCGAAACACCTCTCGATATCCTTTCTCGCGGACTCTTGCTTCTTCTTAAAATAATCTCTTTTTTCTTCGATAAGGTCTTGAAACGTCTTGACGATGATCGAGTACTTTAGATATATCCCATATCCCAAATAGTATCCGTGACGATAGAAGGTATCGTTGGCATAAAACGGTAAGACCGGTATGCTACGACTGATGTAATACTCTAACACGGGTGACGCGTTGAGAACGTTTATGTCGTTGTTGGACCTGACTGAGCCGAGGTAGGCTGACCAAATCCAGAGGTCGTGTGAACAAATGGCTTGAAGATTAATCGTTGGCACTCCATGGTCACCACGAGTGTATTGACCTCGCCATGCGGTTGGACAGTTGGCCCACTCCCAATGCATGCAATCTATACTCCGGATCATGCCTGGAAAAGAATGTTTGCTTTCGTGTACATCATATATGCGAGTCAGGTCGTTTGAAGTAGGAATCCTCAGATAACGACGAGAGTATAATTGTATTATCCATATACAAATAAATTATTAAACAATATTTTTATTAAAAACAATAGTTAATACAAACAATTTAAATATTACCGATGCAAAAATTCTCCAACGCATCTCTCGTTGTTTTCTCAACTATCTTTAAATACTCGTCATTGATATCGGTCGTGTTGCCGTATGCGAGGATGCGTATAGCCGAAGTACACTTTTGGATGGCGGAGAATCCTAAATATCCTCTTGCATCAGGTTTCTGTTGAAAATACTCATACTCTCGCTCCATATCTCCAACGATACGCAAAAATAAACGCTTGGACATCCGAAAACGACGTCGAAACATAGCGTTGTTAAATGTAGGCGTGTCGTCGAAGTAGTCCTTCATCAAACGAGCGTTCGCTTGCGTACGATCCCGAAGGATATATGACCGTCTACGTGGTGCCGTAGATGGGGCAGAGCTGGACACCATGTTATTGGCGACGGCCCGAACCGCGTTCGTGACCTTTAAATGCTCTTCCGCCACTTGTCGGTGAATCTGATGAATTATTTGACTCTCATTTATTAATTGATCCAAAATCTTGGCAGAGTTCGTGGAATCCGGGGAACTCATTGAGTTTGAAGAAGTATGAAAATAATAAAAATGATTGGTATTTTTATGTTTGTGTTTATGTATGATAGGGTGAAAATGGTTAGATAAAGTTTGATATATATATTAAGTTTTTAAATTAATTTTTTTTATATATAGCCGTTACCCAACGGCGTTATTATTATTATATTATTATTCTCCATCTTCGCAGGCGACAATAATACCTCGCCCCGCCCAATTTTCGCCCAAATTTCGCCCAGGGGGCGGTGTGCTCCACCAATATCGCCCAATTTCGCTCTCTTTTCTCGCCCATTACACATAGCCTTAGTAATCAACTAGTTACATACTACTTAAATGCCTTCTCATTAACATTATACGTATCCCATCTTCTATTGGACCTTGTAGGCTTGTACATTAATCATATACCCAAGGCCATCCTCTATTGGGCCTACTTAAGTATATTGACATTATGGAAGCCAACTTCCTATTGGGGCTAGACAAATGTACAATCAAACAATCTTATTCATTTCATAAGATGATAAGTATTCTTGTTTTATGAACATGTTCTTAGGTGGTGCAAGACGCTAAGGATTTGAGTTCCATAAAAAGTGGCACGATTTTGAAAGTTACATATAGTATCTTTTATATATATCTATATATATATATAAATACTAGTTTTTATCCCCCGTATTACAGGGTTGTTTTATATTGTTGTTCTAATATTTATTTATTTTTTGAATTTATATTTTTTTATTGTATGAAAGTTAATAAATTACTTATGGTTTGATAATAAATTGTTTCACAAATAAATGAGATGTTATAACCCGGTTTAAAAGCTATATGGTTTTGATGAGACCCAATACCCGTTTATTTTTTTTACTATAAAATTGGTTTTTTAATTATAAATAATATTTATGAAAGTTAATAATATACTTATGGTTTGATGAGACCCAAGACCCGTTTATTTTTTTTACTATCAAATTGGTTTTTTAATTTAAATAATATATATATATATTTTTAAAATAAATAAGATATTAATTTTTTGTATATCCTATTTTATAGGATTTTTACATCAATAATTTGGTGAGAATAATTTTTAATTTAATGATATGTTATAACCCGTTTAAGGAATATCTGGGTTTGGTAAGACACATACCCATGAATTCGGGTCAAATACATGAGAAGTCTTCATTTAAAAGTCAAGCAAATCTGGTGACTCCAAAAAAAGGGGGAGCGACCACATCGCGACACGTAGGATTTTTATGTCTTCGTTTATATTATATATATATATATATATATATATGTATATATATATAGGGTTTGTATCATTTAAGAACTCTCAAAAAGTTAAGAACTCTTAGGAACCCTTAACAATCAAACAATTTTTTAAGTTTTTTTATATATTAACATTATTTAAGATTAGTTTTATCATATTTTATATAAAAATTTTTGATTACATATATTAATCACAAGTTTACATATATGTAAAATTTTTGTACTAACAAATTTACATAGGTATAAAACAAAACATAGATATGTATAAAAACTAATTTTCAAAATTGTAATCGTTGATATAAATATAAAAAATGATAAAACTACTCTAAAAAAACATTAACATACAAAAATTTTTATGAAAAACCTTAGTTTTGAAGGGTTCCCTCAAGTTTTTAAATATACTCTAAAAAAACATTAACATACAAAAAATTTTATGAAAAACGTTAGTTTTGAAGGGTTCCCTCAAGTTCTTAAGTAATTTAACAGTTTTGTAATGATACTCATCCTATATATATATACACACAAACACACACACACTAATTTTTATCCCCCATATTACGGGGGTTGTTTTATATTGTTTGTTCTAATATTTATTTATTTTTTGAATTTATATTTTTTTATTGTATGAAAGTTAATAATATACTTATGGTTAAATTCTTTCACAAATAAATGAGATGTTATAACCCGGTTTAAAAGATATATGGTTTTGATGGGACCCAAAACCCGTTTATTTTTTTACTATAAAATTGGTTTTTTAATTATAACAATATTTATGAAAATTAATAATATACTTATGGTTTGATGAGATCCAAGACCCGTTTATTTTTTTTACTATCAAATTGGTTTTTTAATTTAAATAATATATAAATATATATATTTTAAATAAATAAGATATTAATTTTTATTATATCCTATTTTATAGGATTTTTACATCAATAATTTGGTGAGAATAATTTTTAATTTAATGAGATGTTATAACCCGTTTAAGGAATATCTAGGTTTGGTAAGACACATACCCATGAATTCGGGTCAAATGCATGAGAAGTCTTCATTTAAAATCAAGCAAATCTGGTGACTCCAAAAAAGGAGGGAACGACCACATCGCGACACGTAGAATTTTTATGTCTTCGTTTATAGATGGAAAAGAGTTCAAATAAGAATAAGGAGTTTCATAAGAATGGTAGAACCAATAAAATTTTGACATTGGCATTACAAATGATGGTGAAAGAACAATTCTAGGAAACTATGTCGGTTATAATAATGAAAGAGTAATTCTAGAAAACTATGTCGGTTATTGGTAATTTTAAATCTCAACCATTGATTAATATGATCCAATGGCTATGATTTATTCTTAGTCTTCCTAGAAAACTATTTATTTTTAAGATAACCCCCCCTATATATATGTATGTATTTTATTTTTTATTTTTGAGAAAGATTGTTGTATAAATGTAAACAAGAACAATACGTAATACCAAATTTGTTTATTTTATTTACTAACTATTGTAATTTTCTAAATTGTAAATTATTAGAGTGCAAAAAAAATGAGTGATTTTTTGGACTTTATTTAATAAAATGTGGGTTTCTAAAATCGAGTGTTTCGATTTTCCTAATTTACCGAATGCCTATAGAAAACCCACAAAATCTATTTAATTTACTAAAATGTCATTTTTTAAGTTGACATCCATTTGTCTCCTCTTTAGGTGAAGCATGCTAGCTAAAACAACTAAAAAAACACGAGGTACAAACATGAACACGATAGTAATTCTCTTTAACAACATTTTCTAGATGCTTATCTATATCTATATTTGTATTACATATAAAACATATTAGAGAGAAAAAATAGTAATTATTACCCACTAGAGGAGATGTCGTAAAATTTAATCATCGACGACGACCTTTCAATTTATTTCAGGCTTAATTAATCATACTCTTCGGCATCATAGTTAATTCCAATTAATAAGATATCACTACAACTGAATGGGCATCCCGATAGTCCGACCATGCATCCGTTATCACACTTTGGCTGAGAAATCAATTGTAGACGTTGCATCTTCAATCATCGCATCGATTACTTGATCATCTTCGTCTTCATATTCACACACAAGAAAGAACCCATTGACAGATGCCAGCCACGTCTCCCCAAATTCGCCATCCCTAATCCTATGATCTCAAACGCAAACCAAATCTCACCGTTTGCAAGTTCTCTGACACCGTAGACATTCGCCTTGAAATCGTCGACTATACCAAATTCATCGTCCTCAATTCCGCCGACCTCCAAATTGATTCCAAATACGTCCGCTTTCAATTCGATTAAAAGGTATTATTATTATTATTAGTCTGTTATAGTAGTAACAACAACAACAACAACTGTAACAACCTTGGCAAACACAACATCGTCCCACTCTTAGGCTATCCCATATCGGCCGTGGACAAGAGAGATCCTTGGTTCATAAGTAATGTCCTGCCTCTTAACATCACCAACGCGTTTTGGGCAACTAAAAACAAATCCGTGAGCTCTTCGTGGGCAGAGCGGACAATATTGGTGGTGCGAGGGGCCGGGGTGTTACATTTGGTATCAGGGCCACTCTTATGCCGTTCGGGATGATGGGACACGCTTCATCGAGGACGATGAGTCCAAAGGGGGGTTGTTTGTAACACCCTTGGCAAACACAACATCGTCCCACTCTTAGGCTATCCCACATCGGCCGTGGACAAGAGAGATCCTTGGTTCATAAGTAATGTCCTGCCTCTTAACATCACCAACGCGTTTTGGGCAACCAAAAACAAATCCGTGAGCTCTTCGTGGGCAGAGCGGACAATATTGGTGGTGCGAGGGGCCGGGGTGTTACAACAACAATAGTTGATGATTTTAGGGATTTGAGGCTGTGAACGTTGAATTATTGGTGGAAAATGAGGTTTTGGTGTTAGAGTTCGGTAAGAATTTGCCTCGTGGTGCTGATGCTCTGTTTATTAGGTTTGATGGCACCTTGAATGATCAAATGAAAGGATTTTACAGAAGGTAATTGCTTTATTTCTTAGGTTTGATGAGTGTTATATTTTGGATGAATGTTTAATTCATAATTCATAAGCTAAATAGTACGGGGCATATTTCTTTATGAATCCATCTTCACTTGTTTAATTTATTCACCGATTACTTTGAATAAATTGCTTATTTGTCTTTGTCACTCTTCCACTCTTAACCTTGTAAAATAATAAATTGTTTATGGAGAGTATGTTTCTTTTTTATTTTTTATAAAATGCACACATTAGGAGCTTATAATGCGTGATGCACATATGATAGTGCACTATGTATTGCATAATGCGTGATCGGGTCTGATACTGGATAAGATACTAGATTTGAACAACTCAAAATCCATGGCTGATTGTATTTAGCATGACAACAATTTGTCACCGGTTCTTGTGAAAGCTAGAGGCTAACGGGCCATTCTATGTACTTATGTGATCGATTGTAAAGTAACAAACCTAACAGTCATACGCTTGGAAGGGTAAATGTTTAACTTGAGCGTTTTAATATTGAGTTTATACTTTTTAATTTATCTATTAATGTTTGATCCCGTTTTCACTCGTTCTTCTCATTATCTTAGATCTGATCCAGATCTATACGTTAATATTAATTATACGGATCTAACTCTTTAATACCTTAGCTCGATTGTTATTAGTATGTAATCTATATATTATCAATAAGTTTAATCGTGAAGCTTGAGAGAGAGAGATAGAATACTTTAAATCTTTCTGAATAATGTTATTTCTCTCAAAACTTCAACATTTTACAAGTGAACAGTGGTTCACTATTTATAGAAGACGATCCGGTTCGCTAACATCCCCTAGCGAACCAGCATCCCCTTCGTTAAATAAAATAACTTAACGAACCACCCCCTGATTCGTTAACATCCCCTAACGAATCAGGAGGGAATACATTATAAAGTCCTAGTTCGCTAACATTCCTAGCGAACTAGACTTAACCTTAACGAACTAGTCTTAGTTCGCTAACATTCTTAGCGAACTAGACTCAAACATAACGAATTAGTCTAAATAACATTAAATATTACATTAAAATAATCAAATATTGATTAGAGTCCACCAAGGGTATCGGAAAGTGATTCCGATCAAAATGATAATAAAATCAGACAATTAATAACATAAATTATACACAGAACGGTTTCAAAGGATAATTCAACAGTTAAATCAATGTCATTTTTGACGAAAATGATATCGCCAAGAACATTTATACCTTAGAAACTCAAATTGATCTTTGAAATGTTCAAACTTAAAGATCTAAAATATCAGAGAGAATTTGAATAGTTTCTGAAAGATGAAGAAAGAAGACGAACAGTGGAATACTATTCGTGATCTTGTCTTATATAGCGATACACGAAACCCTAGGCACAACTTGCATGAATCAGACGATTCGTTTAACTTAAGGTTAGCGAATTAGCCCATTCGCTAACTCAATTCGTTACCTTATGTTAGCGAATCACAATGTGATTCGTTAAATTAAAGATAACGAATCAAGACATGATTCGTGTCATGATTCGTTAAATATGTATAACGAAGGGATGATTCGTTACAGAGTGCGGAAGCGAATTAGGTTAGCGAACCAGAAGCTAGTTCGCTAAAGAATCATCTAGTTCGTTAACCATACATAACGAATTGATTTTTAGCGAATTAAACCCGTTTATTTAATTTTAAATTAAATAAATAAATGAATAAATTAATGAAATAAATCAATAAGTTAAATTATCGAGAAACCCTTATATCCCGACAACCTAATACGTTAAAATTGTTTCAGATTTCCGAAACTTAACTTAAAAATTTATTTAAATATATTGTATAAAGAAGACGAAAATATTTTTGATATTTTGTAAAAATAAAGAATTAAAGAATGTATTTACAGAAGAATATCCAATCCTCTAAAATAGATCATCTTTTTGTGTTTTTCAATGATTTTATCAAAAGCAGTACATATTTTTGTATTTTTGTTGCGTTTGAGCAGAGAATCATATTGACCAAATTGCCCTTCCATCACAGTTTTATATTTCAGCGATATTATGACTGGCGATAAGTCGGTCATTGATATTGTTGTCCACATAAATCTAATAACACACATTCAAGTATTTTTGTGATATGATTAAATAGTTCAATTAGAGCACAGAATATCAGAAGTTATCAGCCTCTAATCTTAGTTCAAGCTTAATTTGATTTTTGCCAAATCACCCCAACTTGACTTAAACCATTATATTGTTGATCAAAAATTTGATACCAATTGAGAAATTTTGAGCAATGCATCAAGTTTCCTTTACTGTGAGTGAGTATGCACGAGTCCATCTGTCGGCTTACATACATTGTTTTCCTGGGGTCCGTTTCTTAATGGTATTAAGACGCACGCAAGGGAGGAACAATTGTATGACTAACAGCGGATTTTGATCAAGTCAGTAATTTAAATTGTACGAAGTACAGCGGTGATCAAGTTTAATGACTTTGGGTTTGCTCTAGAAAGCGAGTGAAATATTCATGCATATGAATACCCAGATAGTTAAGCCGCATAAAGACTCACAGTGTCCAGAATCATAACGCTTGTTATTTGCTTTATTTGATTTTTGGGTGATCAACAAATATAAGGCTTGAGTATGACTGGTTATTACATTTCTGCCATCCTCACCAAGACTTTTGCTAGAGACTAACACCCCTTTCAATTTGGTGTTTCTTTATGTTTATATCACATACTTTACTCTACTGGGTTGTTTTAAGACCTACCAATGCACCAATGCAATTAAGCACACAGTCTTTTAAGCTTACTTTTTGCTGAACTTGGGGTCAAAATAATCAATGTACTATCATTTTCTCTAGTTGCTTCAAAAACTCAAAATTTTGAGGAGCATAAAAACAAAATAAAGATAAATTTAATCGCCCCAGTTAACTTAAGTTAATAAATAAATGGCTAACCTTCAATTTCCAAGTGAATCATAGGACCAAGACATGCAAGCATGCTTTACAAACTTAAATAACCGACATAATTTTCAGCGAGAAAATAATCTAAAAAACTTTTTGGATTTTCTCTGTACAAACTTTAAAAACACAATATTTTTGTCTTTTTCAAATTTCCCATAAACAAAATAAACTTCACAATCTTTTTGGATTTTCGGATTTTTCTGTACAAAAACATAAATCACATTCTTTTTGGTTTTTCAAAATTTAAAATGTTTTTGATTTTTCTAAATTTTAAAGGAAAAAACTTAAAGAACAGAAATCACAATATTTTTTGGAAATTTTCCTTAATTTTTAATGTTTTTGGATTTTATCTATACAAACGAAAACACATTCTTTTTGTATTTTCTAGATTTCTCCCCCTAAAATCTAAAACATAAAATAAAACTAAATCTATAAAAGCAAAAAAAAAATAATAATAATTATCTTAATTTTAAGATCTCAGCAAGGGTTTTCAATCTATTTAAACCAAGCAAAAAAGTAAAACGTGTTTTATCGAACGCTTTGGTAAATAGATCGGCTTTTTGAAAATCTGTGTGCACTTTCTCAAGATCAATTAATTTCTTTTCATAACAATCCCGTATAAAATGATATCGAATCTCGATATGTTTCGTTTTAGAATGTTGTACGGGATTCTTGGTGATACTTATAGTAGCAGAATTATCAATCAAGATGAGAGTAGTAAGAAACTTCAAACCGTAGTCGCGAAGATGTTGTTGTATCCACAGAACCTGGGAACAGCAACTCGAGGCTGCAACATATTCAGCTTCGGCGGTTGAAGTAGAGACCGTTGTCTGCTTCTTACACTGCCAGGAAACAAGCCGGTTTCCTAAAAATTGATATCCTGCAGTCGTTGATTTGAAGTTGATCTTGCATCCTCCATAATCTGAGTCTGAGTAGGCGGTAAAATCGAAAGTATTATCGTTGGGGTACCATAACCCGATGTCAGGATTTCCCCGTAGATATTGCAAAATACGCTTGATCGCTGCCAGGTGAGTCACTCGGGGACTAGCTTGATACCTAGCACACACACAAACAGCAAACATTATGTCGGGTCGAGAAGCAGTTAAATACATTAGAGAACCAATCATAGCACGATAAAGGGTCGGATCAACAGTATCCTCCAATTCATCCGGTGATAAATTGTGACCCACTGGAAGAGGAGTTGAAGGGATTTTTCCGGCAGTTATCTTGAATCGGCTCAAGACATCGTTCACATATTTATCTGATGAATGAAGATTCCCTTATCAGATTGATGAACCTGCAGCCCTAAAAGGAAATTCATCTCTCCCATCGAGCTCATTTCGAACTTGGTTTGCATGGACTTCTCGAATTCCTTACATAAAGTGTCGTTTGTAGACCCAAATATAATATCATTAACATAAATCTGGACTAGAAGAAGATCATCACCAACAGTTTTATGAAATAAAGTGCAGTCAACAGTTCCTAGTTTGAAGCCATTATCAGTCAGATGGTCGGCGAGCGTGCCGTACCAAGCTCTCAGGGCTTGATGTAGACCATACAGGGCCTTGTTTAAACGGTAAACACGGTCTGGATAATCAGGATCTTCAAAACCAGGTGGTTGTTGAACAAACACTTCCTCATGTAGTTCACCATTGAGAAAAGCACTTTTAACATCCATTTGATAAACCTTGATATTCTTATAAGCAGCATAAGCCAGGAAGATTCGAATCGACTCTAATCTTGCAACTGGAGCATATACCTCAGTATAATCAATACCCTCTTGCTGATGAAAACCTTGCACCACTAGACGTGCTTTGTTTCTGACAATCACCCCTCGATCATCCTTTTTACATTTAAATACCCACTTAGTCGGAATAGCTTTCTTGACTCTAGCAGGTTTGTCTATTAAATCCCACACACCCAATCGTGCAAACTGCTGTAATTCCTCTTGCATAGCTTCTACCCAAGAAGGATCTTCAAGTGCCTTACGAGCTGTCGTTGGCTCAACTTGAGATAGAAAGCAATTGAATTTAGCAATATTCACAATTTCCGAAGAGTGTAAATTAGTGCAAGCACACAATACGTTATTGTCGCTTGACGAAGCAACTTGATGACGTGTACGAACGCCCACATCAAGTTCTCCAATAATATTGTCCTGTGGATGATATCCATGAATCCGAAGAGTAGGATTTTCAGGAACAACAACATTATTAAATAAATTAGTGTAATGTTCACCCAACTCGGAAGATGAAGCATTATCACTATCAAGATCAATAACTTGAATCTCAGCTTGATCATCATCGGAAGAAGTAGAAGCACTATCAATAACAACTGGAGGAACAACTTGAGATTCTTCAGTTGTAGCTTCTGGTTGAACTTCAACTACATTAGAACTTGAAGAGCTTGGAATGTTCAAATGTTCTTCAAAGTATGCTCTAACCAGATCTTCATCGATGTGTTCAGTCGAAGGAATAAAGGAATTAAATAAACTATCGTAATCAAACATCCAGTCTGGACCTTTCCCTTGAGGAGGAGTTGTGTACTTTTGACAGTCCACATGGTACCATTCTTCAACACAGCCAGATGTAAAATTAAATACTCTTTTCTTTGGAGACGCATATCCCAAGAAATATCCTTCGATAGCCTTTTCATCAAATTTACCCGATTCCTTCTTCAACATTGTACACGGACACCCAAATGGTTCCAGGTACTTTAAATTAGGTTTTCTGTTATTTAATATTTCATAGCTTGTCTTCTTGAGTCGTTTTACTGTTAGAACCCGATTAAGTGTATAACAAGCTGTGTTCACTGCTTCATTCCAAAATTGAATAGGAAGCTTTGAATCAGCAAGCATTGTACGTGCAGCTTCAATCAGAGTTCTATTTTTCCTTTCAGCAACACCATTTTGTTGTGGTACATAAGGTGCACTATATTCTCGGTGAATTCCCTTTTGAATACAAAAGAAATCCAAAATAGTGTTTTTGAATTCAGTACCATTATCACTTCGGATTCTCCTCACCTTTTGTTTGTACAGTGATTCGATCTTAGTAATAAGGTTTTGCACCAAAACAGGTGTTTGATCTTTTGAACTCATAAATAACACCCATGAATATCTTGAATAATCATCTGTCACTACAAGACAATACCAGTCTCCAGAAATACTCGCACGATTCACTGGACCAAACAAATCCATATGAAGTCTTTCAAGAGGAGTATTAATGGAATTCAATAACTTAGAAGAATGTGTCTTCTTCTTCTGCTTGCCCTTCTTGCATGCAACACAGTGATCAAATAACTTAAAGTTCTTTAACGAGACACCCTCAACTAAATTATTTGCCATTAAATAATTCATCTTTCTAACATGAATGTGACCCATTCTTCGATGCCATAGAATCGAGTCTTTCTCGGTTGCTTTCGAGACAAAACATGTTTCGATCGATGTTGATATCTTAGAACTCATGTTTAAGACATAAATATCATTTGATCGTGGTGATCGCATGACAACCATGTCCTCGGGAATAATAAAACCCGGTTTCAAGATAAGACACTCTTTGTCAGTAAATATTGTAGTGTACTTTTTATCACAAATCTGCGATACACTCAATAAGTTATGATCAACCTTGTCACAATAATTTACTTTTTCAAATGTAATATGACCATTTGAAACGTCACCCTCTTGTGTGATCATGCCCCCCAGAATTCCCAGCAAACGCTACATAACCCCCTTGAATATTTCTTACGTTGGTCAATAGGTCGAGATTTCCAGTGATATGACGAGAACATCCGCTATCCATGATCCAGTTTTCACCAGAAATGGTCTTGGATGAACCCTACACACAAACAAAAGTGATTAGTTCAAAAAGGCAGCCCAGGCCTCAGTCTTGGGCACCTTTTGGTTTTCTCTTTGATCATTAACTTTAACAGTTTTCAATTGTTGTTCAGCCACTTGTGAATAAGTTACTGGCTTCCTAGACTTTCGTCTTAAATAAGCTGCATGAACAATGTTTGAATTCCTGTTTTGACAAATAGGTTCAGTTGGAATGAATTTAGGTTTCACTTGACCGTGTGTCTCATTGATATGAAACACCTTCCGAGGATTCACATCAGAGAATAAAATATGAGTATCATCAGCAAACAACACTGGTCGTTTCAGAATCTCCTTAACCACTGGAATTGGCTTAGATTTGTCCTTGATAAAAGGATGAAGATTCTGATAGTTTTGTTGATTACAATTTCTCACAACATGACCTTGTTGACCGCATAAAAAACACGTTCGCATGTCCACATGATAATGTTTAGAAGAAATTGGAATAGATGATGCCGATGGTTGATGATGACTCACATTTTTAGTCATGTTCTTAGCAAACTCATCAGATAATTCAGATTTCTTCTTTAAATAAAAATCTAAATTAGAACTATTTGAAAAACTTTTTAGTGTATCTGTTCCAGTTGACTTAACAAAGTTAATCTTCTTAACTTGTTTTAAAAATTGTTTTGCCTTAGTCAATGGATCAGATTGAACTGATGTTTTTGTTTGAGCATACACACGTTCAAGTTCTTGAATTTTTGAAGTTTCATTGACAAAAACACTCTCAATAAGTTCAGGTTTGATAATACTTATTGGAATGTCTTTTTCAGTGAACATTGTGTCCATTCCTTTTAACTTAAAAACTCTAGCAGCAGATGGCTTAGAACTAGAAGGATTAATGAAACGCATTAATTCCTCATCAGAAATTTTCGGTTTAACTGACTTCTTTGCCTTCATAGAGTTCACTTTCTTTAAATTTTCCCTTTTCTCTTGAGATTTGTGTGAACCATACACTGCTTCCTCAAATTCGTGAGGTTCGCACAGAATATGATTAGAACTGGGAATGTTCTTATTCTTGTGTATAATCTCTGGTTCAAACACATCCTCGATAATGACCTCGTCATTGTGTTCAACAAACACCTTTTTGCTTTGGACATGAGATTTTTGAGGAGCAACTTGGGGTTTAACAATTTCAGGTTTAACCACTTTAGGTTTCTCAGAAATCACAGATTCCTTTTGAATCAAATCCTCTTCTTTTCTTGCAAAAGGATTAATTTTATAATCATTATGAAAAGGTGGTGGAATTTCAACAAAACCAATACCTTTCTTAGAATCTTTTTGTTTTCCAGAAACTTCAATAATTTCATTCAATAAAAATGAAGAATTTCAAAATTTACCCAACTTGTTCTTCAACTCAAGAACCTCATTCTCAAGCTCAGTTATCTTATAACGATGTTTCAAAATTTCCTGAAACTTTTGGTCATTAATAGTCATTTTCACAGATAACTCGGCTTTGAGATCATGATTACTTGTCGACAATGCTTCAATCTTTTCTTGAGATTTCATTTGAGACTCAAGAGATTGTCGATAAGTGTCCTTAAGAGAAGCAATTTCTCTTATAAGATTATCATTTTGTTTTTTCAAAGTATCTAACTTAGAGTTGTTAGATTCACAGTCAACACATGATGCTTTAACAAATGAAGTAGAAGAAATAGAATTACTAACCTCATTGATCTTAGCCATGCAAGCAAACATTGATTCAGAAGTCTTGTCGAAAGAATCGTCAGAATCAGATCCAAAATCATTATCTGAAGACATCACACTACCAGTAGCATCTTGACAATCTTCATGTAACCCAAACATAGCTAAATTTGCTTGAACATCATTGCATAGTAGCCGTTGTGACCAATCAGTCCCGTCTGCTAACATTGCTTGTGTTGTAGAAGAAGATGGTTTCTTTTCAGCATCACTTCCTCGTGGTGAAGAAGAATTTTGACTTTGACCACGAGATCCAGTGTATTATTTTCTTGGTTTGTCACATTCCTTCGCGAAATGCCCGAATTCTTGACAATTATAACACTTCACCTTTAATTTGTCAAAACCCAACTTCTTGTTTAACGCTGGAAGATCTTTTCCAGTTCTATGCATGAATCTTTTAACTTTACGAACAATCATGGCCATATTCCATTTCAAATCCATGATCTCTAGATCATCCGGATCTATCTGATCATAATCCTCATCAGTTAGCTCACTTGTGGCAATTTTACTACTTACCAAGTTTTCATATGAGGACATAAATGCCGTCAGAAAAGCAAAGTTTTGCTCAGCTTCCTTCATATTCACACTAGGTGGTGTAGCAAATGGATTGGTACTAGTGGAACTTCCAGAACCACCTGAATTACCAGCAGAGTAGAAACAAACTTTTGGATCATTAAATATAGCAGATTCTTTTTCACTTGCGGCATGCGTTAGAAAAGCAGTGATAGGTGAGATTGTTGAACTGAGAGGCATACTTCCACCATAGAAAGCTGGATCTTGATTTTCTTTGGAAGATTTTTGACACTTAAGATCATATTCTCTAGCTTCGATCTTTTGTAGAAATTCAAGTGCTGTCAAATCTTCATTTAGAAAATAATCATTCTCTTTCAAAACCATGAGAAATGTTGAATAGGAACTAGGAAGCACACTCTTGATAGTGTCAATTTTATCTCTTTCAGAAATTTCCATTTTCATTTTATCCATTTCAGCAATTAAGTGACTAAATCTTGTAGTCATCTCTTCAACTGTTTCTCCTTTCAATAAATTAAAGTTTCGAAATTGAAACTTGAGCATCACTTTCTTACTCTCAGCTGTGTTTCCCATACTTCTCATACGCAGATGTTGAAACAAAGATGCACATCTCTTGATACTTCCAACTTGATGAAAAATATTCTCTGGTAAAGCCATAGTCAAAGAAGAATATGCCTTTATCTCGATTTCTAAAGCTTTCTTCTCTTCTTGTGAGTATTAAGAGACAGCTTTAGGAGTATACCCAATAGTATCATCACCAATCATTGGTGCAACATAAACCTCACCAAGACAATATGAGCAGTCATGATGAACTGAACCCAAATGTGCACGAAACCGAGGTTCCCATTTGGCAAAGTCACTGAACTTCATCAATCTTGGACATTTAGAATGTGAACCTATCTCAGTATCAAGTTGCAACATCTGTTGCATCAACATATTTTGAGACGCCAATGCATACATACCAGCCATATTTGAAAATAAACAAGTGTACAGTTATAGCGAACTACACACTGTGTTTAACGAATCAATAAACAAGGTTGAGCGAACTGTGAATAGTGTAGCGAATTGAATCTTAACGAATCAAGTCTTAACGAATGAGGTGAGTGTGTTAGCGAATCAAAAGTCAACCTAGCGAGTCAACTTAACGAATCACAAATAAAGTTAACGAATCACAAATACAGTTAACGAATCACCCAAATGGCGAAACAGATAACGAATGTGATGAAGGTTTAACGAATCACAAGTCAACTTAACGAATTGACCAAACGAATTGACCAAGTCAACTTAACGAATTGATCACACGAATTGACCAAGTCAACTTAACGAATTGATCACACGAATTGACCAAGTCAACTTAACGAATTGATCACACGAATTGACCAAGTCAACTTAACGAATTACTAAGGAGTGCTTAGCGAATTAAAATAACGAATCAGCTACAGTTGATAGCGAATCAACACTATAGCGAATTATACTATAACGAATCAGGTTGTTACACCCGTTTGTAACAAACTTGATTCCTTTCTGCCACGTGGCAAAAAGTTGTTATGGCACAAATTCCAAGACAAACACGTGTCAAACGAATCAGTTATTTAGTTAACGAACTAGATAACACGAATTAATTAACTTACACGAATCAGTTAGCGAACTGATTAGCGAATGGCAAGAACTGATAGCGAATCAAGTTAAAGACATAGCGAATCACTTGAAACTTTGTAACGAATCGCATTCATCTTCAAATCTTCAAACATTCAAGAACAATTTTCCAGAAATATGAAGATCAAACCAAGAAACTTATCAATTCCAGATCTGTAATACACACTCAATTGTCAACCAAAACTAACAAATAATATACCAAAATGCTCGTAATCGCAAAGCGAATTCAACTCAACACATCTCGTAACCGATTATCACACTACACGAGCCAATTTCAACCAAAACTAATCCCATGTATACGGACTCAAACCGAAAACACAATAAACATCACAAATCCAATCCACAATCCAATTCCACTTATCTAAATACCAAAAATACCTTAACCAAACCAAATTTACTCTAATCCATCCTGATTCAATCCAAATCAACTCAAATCGATTCAAACTCAAATCAAACAGAAAATAAACATGAAAACTATAATAATAACAATCAAACCAAGCGAATTGAGTCCCGAAAGCTCTGATACCACTTGTTTGATCCCGTTTTCACTCGTTCTTCTCAATATCTTATATCTGATCCAGATCTATACGTTAATATTAATTATACGGATCTAACTCTTTAATACCTTAGCTCGATTGTTATTAGTATGTAATCTATATATTATCAATAAGTTTAATCATGAAGCTTGAGAGAGAGATAGAATACTTTAAATCTTTCTGAATAATGTTATTTTTCTCAAAACTTCAACATTTTACAAGTGAACAGTGGTTCACTATTTATAGAAGACGATCCGGTTCGCTAACATCCCCTAGCGAACCAGCATCCCCTTCGTTAAATAAAATAACTTAACGAACCACCCCCTGATTCGTTAACACCCCCTAACGAATCAGGAGGGAATACATTATAAAGTCCTAGTTCGCTAACATTTCTAGCGAACTAGACTTAACCTTAACGAACTAGTCTTAGTTCGCTAACATTCTTAGTGAACTAGACTCAAACATAATGAATTAGTCTAAATAACATTAAATATTACATTAAAATAATCAAATAAACATTAATGATAATTACAAAGACTCTAGACGCAAAACCGTGCACTAACAATTAAATATTTTGCAATTTAATCCAAACTGGCATAAAATTCAATCATTTGTTTAATCATGTTTGAGGTCACATTTTGTTTCTATTTCCAGGCATGTGCTAGGATGGAGGAGGATATACTCATTTTACATACATGGTTAGACCAAAATACACTTATGGAAGAGATTATCGCATTATTCTCTTTCTTGATCTCTAGTCTTCACTCATTTTTTAATTAACAGTGGTGAACTGGTGATCATACTGTGAAGTTAATCGATAGCCAAACTGAGAAGTGTTACAAGGTTTTGAGTGGACACATTCCATGTACATGAGACATCAGGCTCGCCAAAGCAGCAATGTTGGTATGTCTTCAGATGACCCTTTTTTACTAGGCCTGTATACGAACCGTATCTTTAGTAAGTCGTTTGATCAGAAGTTCGTTTATTTAATAAGCAAACAAACATCACAAAAATAAAGGGTCAAATTGGTTTGTCATATTGACGATGCGTGCAAACGAACCAAACTTTCAGTAAACTGTTCGACAAGAAGTTCGTTTATATAATAAGCAAACAAACACGACAAAAATAACGGTTTCATTACTTGCTTCATCATCTATGTCACGCCCCAACATAACGGCGGAACATGCCGGGGCGCGACATAATTTGTATCATAGCTCAAAGACACTAAAAATAACAGTAAGTGTCAATATCTAAATTTAGTTATTCATAAAATCATACACAAATAATTCAAATTAAAAAGAAAAATTTAATACAACATCTAAACTCTATAATTTTTAGCCTAAAGTTCAATCTAAGTTCTTCACTTCAAACCATCTGAAATAACAACTTGCAATATGCGTAAAAATAATTTGTCAACAACACATGTTGTGCGAGTAATTCACTGTTTGGTGTAATAGTAATAATGAGAAATAAACAATTCCTTGCGATAATGTGTATTACATCAATTAATATAAACAAGTATAGGTGTCTTTTCGATCATGCCATTAGATTACGGACATATCTACTAGGACGGCGTATGATCATACTATGAGTATGAGGATAAGGATGAGATACCAACCAACCATAAAAGCAGTAAACACATAATTCATATAGCATTCAACAATTAATCGAGCAATATCACAACCAAGCAAATAATGGAATTGGTTTGAAGTATAATAATACTAATTTTTAATACGCATAATGCCCCCAAAAATAGAGAAAAAAGAGGATGTGATTACTCACCTGAAGTAAGCACGTAAGATGAAAGGTAAAGTGACTTAAGTGAGTGAACCTGAAGAGTTCAGTTCGATTTCAACTAAGTGATCCTAGATTAACAAATCAATTAGGTTCAACATGGAGTTTGACCAAAATGTGAAAATGAGTAACGAAATTGATGATTCAGTTTAAGGTTTATGAGTTTTGTTGATAAAAATTAAGGTCTTGTAAAAGAAATATATTGCACTATAATTCATATTTGTTAGTCATTTTGGTTTTAAATCATTATGTCTTGGATTTTAAATAAAATCTTTGGTCAAGATAATTATTAGTCAATATTAATATGGCCTGTTCGTTTTGAAATGACGCGTTGAAAGTTATAAAAGAGAAGAAAATGATTTAAGCGAGTAGTTCGGTTTTGTTGGACACGAACCCAATGTTGAGTCGAGTTTGTTTTCAACAAATTTAAAATGTACAAATTATGATAAGAGAAAATTTTCAGATTTAGCTATGTTTATGAAAATGTCAAAACTCGAACATAAACCAAAAAGATAACAAACTGAACATGATATTTGAAACACTACTACCTTTGTCAATTAAGTCTGACAACATGGCTATGATCAAAATAAAGTGTAAAATAATAATAATAAATAAAACAAACAATTACCCGATGATGGATTAACGAGAAAGAGGCATGAGATGGTGGTCATGTAAAAAGCACCATGGGCGGATCTACGGTAGTAACGGGTGGTTCCGCGGAACCACCCGAGTTTCGAAATTATAGTGTATTTATATATAGAAAATAATAAAGGAACCACCTTATAAATTATACAGGAACCATCTTAAAAACATATAAAGTGCATGCCCGGCTGGTAGTTTGTGGGTTTTGTAACCCGGAGGTCGCAAGTTCTATTCCCGTTTTTAACAGTTTTTTTTTTTTTTTTTTTTTTTTTTTTTTTTTTTTTTTACTAAGTTACCCTAAGTCCCTAACTGATGTTAGCCTGTTAGGGTTTTTTATAACATAACCAAAGCAGCTCAGCAGCTGCAGCGACTCTGTCCACCACTCCACCCTCAGCTCAGCCACTCCGGCACACCGCCTCCGCCTCTGATTGAATCAGTCACACGTAAACGGTAAACCGAACTGGTTTCAAACCCCTGAACCAATCCTTGCCCCCATAAAAATCAATTCCAACAAAAACCGATATTGACCAAACTAAACCCGGTTGTCCACACCGTCGTCCGTCGCTGCAGACTGGTGTCCTTTGCCTGCTCACTAGTCACTGCTCCTTGTAGGTATTTTTTTGCTTCTTGTATGATTCATTTTATTTAATCCATTCGAAATGATAATTGATTATTGAAAGTAGTTTGCTTTGTGAAAATCTTTTTGAAAGAGAGTGTTGTATTCTAGTTATCCGATTCATATTGATCCAACCCAGTCCTTCTTATGACGATTCCCGAATCCAGGGATGCCCTCCACCTGTTCGACGATTTGTCTGAGTGAAAATTTGTTTTGATATTTGTAACTTTATTTTTTATTTATTTCACTAAATAAACTTATGTGAATAACTTTATTTTTTTTATTTATTTCAAATAAACCCAGTCCTTCTTGTAACTTATGTTAACTCTGAAAATTTGTTTTGATATTTGTAACTTTATTTTTTTTATTTATTCGAAATGATTATTGAAAGTAGTTTGCTTTGTGATTAATGATAACCATCTGCATTCACCAACACTAAATAAACTTATGTGAATAAAACAAATAAAGCTCAATCAAACAACACACATTGGCAGTTACAATAAAGCCTTAATGATTATTGGTTTTAATTTGTTAGTTTGTTAGTTTTTGTTAGTTTCTTAGTTTTAAATTTGTTAGTTTGAAATTGTTGATTGTAGGTATTTTGAATATGAAGAGATATTATCAAAGTGAACCATCGAACCTTGGATCATCATCTTCAAGTAGTAAACCATTAAAAATAAATTTGGATGATCTACCATGGGATCCTTCCGAAAGGCAACCAATTTCATCTTATCACCCAAGTCAAAAAGATGAAATTAGACGGGCATATCTACTTAGAGGTCCATGTCAACCAACCGTGCATGATTGTCCTCTAACAAATTTTAGTGGTAAATTAAGACGCTTTAATGAGGAATGGTACACTAGTGAATTTGGAAATTGGTTGGAATATAGTGTCAAAGCGGATAAAGTGTATTGTTTGCATTGTTACTTGTTTAAGGAAAGTGGACAAAATGATGCATTTCTAAGTGAAGGATTGCGATGTTGGAATAGGTGTCGGGAGAAATTTAGCAATCATGTTGGAAAAATCAATAATTTCAACACGGTTCTCGACATGCAAATTCAAGAGCTTGGAAGCCGCTTTAATGAGGTAACCACTAAATTGCTTACTAATATGAGTTCTTTGAGCCCGTCTTGTAATTTTAGTGCCTTTAGTAAAGTAAAATAATTTATTTTATCGTATTTTTATTATGTAATGAACTTTTCCCGAACCATCGAACCGACCCGAACCTCAAACCGACCCGGAATTTTATATACCCGACTCGGTGAAATTGAAACATATAAAAGTAGTGAACCACCCAAAAAAAATTCCTGGATCCGCCACTGAAAAGCACCATACCATAGAGTTTTGATAGACACAAAAGAGGAGCAGGGGTAGAGATAATTGTTTTATGACAGCAATTAGGTTTCTGGATAAAAATAAAATGTGATAGTACTCAAAGGAATTAATGCCAGATGATACTGTGAAATTATTGATAGAAAATATTGATTTATCCTCATTTAGAAACAAAACCATAATATTCGAAGATTCCTAAATCCATAAAAGATATATGCATGTAGTCAAACTCATTTAGAATTAATTATATACAGAAACTACAATTGAAAATTTAATGCTATAAAAAGATTATATTTCAATATTTATATGTAGTTTTTACGTAGATGAAACCTATAAATCAAAAATCTACTAAATAATTTAATTAAAAAAAAGCTTTTAATAATCAATACGTTAAATACGTTTCAATGGAATGGTTGTCTATAATACATATAATATACTAACTGCCATATAAGTACTAAATTTTAATAACTAATATCATTTCCTCAATACTACTAGATTTTTTCAAATGTTTTACAACTCTCAATTAATCCACATTGATATTCTTTAGAAAATTATTATTAATACCAGAAATGTCATTTTAAATTTGTTTACAGTATTTCGACTACCATTGGTGTAAAAACAAAAGAAGGAGGATTATGAGTTGGTAAACTCAATTTCTAATTAATATTTTGTTTATTACCTCGTAAAAGATAATAATAATAATAAAATTCATTTTTTCAAGTCTATAACTATATATCATAATAGAGACGTTTATATTACCATTGACATCAAAACTTTTGCTTAACCTTATTGGTTTCGTCAAGCATTTAAATCAACTTTCAATACATTAACTCGTTTAAACACGTTAATAATTTGCGTCTCAAGCAAGGGAATAAATATAATAAAGATAAGATAATTTAAAATAAATAATAAGAATATGTCGTTTTATTTAATGAGCACATATCCGAATAATATAGTTTTTTACAATGGGTCGGGTTTTCGGTTCCGAAAATTGATGAATGCCACATTATTCACAACTTTTGAAAATTTCGTCCCGAAATTAAAATACAACAAAAATAACAATAAGATTAAACCATAATATGAAAGCGATCACCAAAACACAAAAAATAATAAGTAAATAAATTAATAATAATAATAATAGTAAAATTAAACAACACGGAGGTGCGAATGACCCGAAAAACGCAACAAGTGGGTAATATGACAAGTCCATTTATATATAGGATGTATCAGTGGCGTATCCACCATGATCTTGTCATATTATATGTCATTTGTATCGTTGTCCTATAGTCATCCGACTTGGAGTTGTTCACACACTAACGTAGCCACTATGACTTCCATGCGAGGGTTTCGATAATTATGTGTGCACTCATAATTACTTATTCCGTCGCATGGTCCGCATGGATTGTTCCATTGTGTTGGTTAAAATCGTACATACATTAATAAGAAAATCATTTGAACATCAAGATAAAATTTGGAAATAAAGACGAACAAAATCTTTAATGGCCATTGAAAAATAAGATAACTTTTAAAGTTGATTTTTCAAGATGAGAAATGTGACAACAATAATAGACAACGAAATAGTTTGATGAACGGAAAACAACGAAATCATAATATCAAGATATGATGACGTAAGATGCAACTAGTTGCCGGGTATTAAAATCAAAAGAAAATCCAAAGTAACCGAACATAATTATCAAAATAGTTAAGTCAATATATGAATCATTAAGGTCATGAAAAATTTGTGTAGACCATGGTATCCATAAGAAATTGTCATACTAATAATAATAATATAATGAATAAATCAATAAAATCGGGTGAAGTGAAATATGACGCAAATATGTTAACAACGTTATTCTCGGGGAAGTTTAACCATTATGAGGAGGGTTTAAGTTTGTGACGCTCGCATTGAGATAATGATAAAACACAGATGAGAATATAAGTAATAAAAATAATATAAATACATAAGGCTCCTATTAAGTAGCTATGCCTTAACCAAGTACACAGTCGAGACAGATTTCGAGTGACGGTAAGAGTGGGTATTGTTGTGTGCTTCGAAAAAGGAGTGTGAAGGTTGGTTTAAATAGGGTAAACAATGCGTGATCTATAATTGGAAACCTCATGATTTTTGCTCAGTTAAATTGGTTCTTAAAATCCTATAGGAACTTCCTTAACAATTGCGAGATCGCTACAATAAAATCGGGAACAAAAAGTTTTTGTTATGAGTTGTGTGGTGAATACTGAGGCAGGTCCCCTATTTTATTATATGTTTATAGTCAAATGAGTAAAAGAAAAAGTCTTAAGCTTAGAAGCAATTGGCAAAAAAAAAAAATTAAAACACATATAGAAGAAATTACATTAGCTTGGTTGCAAATAAACTATTTTGAATAACAATATATATTCTTTACCATTTATATAACCATTTTTTTCTCGGAATAATATTAGGCATTCGTGAGAAAGACGATGTTTTATAACCTTTTTCGTTTAAGAAATCATATCTACCAGGTTTTGTATATCAACTTAAAATTGTATATGACAAATAACATATGATGTACCTAAAGAGATTCTATGTTCTAGCAGTTTCAATATATATGTATATATATAAACTATTTATGTAGTACTATGTTATGTTTCCAAAATTTTTTTTTGACATAAATATAATTAACTAGTAAAAATTATTTATAAGTTGTTTGAAACAAAATATGACAGTTTCTAAATTCTGTAACGCACCAAAGTATGATAATAATAATTAATTAATATTAATATAACTATTACTTTTCACAAGAAAAACAATATATTAACATGACCACTAAATCTTATTATATAATAACATAGATAATGTAATTAAATTACTTGAAATAATTAACAAATGTATAAAAAGTTAGTCTCAAACACCACTAAAACCAAGTACTAGAAAAAAAAGGAAACCAGGTCGGTATCTTTATTCGATTACGTTTGGGAGTCACCGGTCATAGGCCGTTAGATTGATTTGAGCATAAGTAAAAAACTATAATTCTATAGATAGTATAAGTGATACGTGTCGAGTTTCATGAGGAGAGTAAATGAAGATATATATACCAATTGTGAACATGATTTCATCACTAATACTGAAAATTTGAGTACAATGAGACATTATTTAAATGAAAAGAACAACGACAAAAGTAATAAATGCGAAAAGGAAAGAAAAAATGTATACCGTAGCGCTTATCTTCTCGTGATAGGTACGTATTGGGCATAATAACTATTGTGAGGTGGTGCCATGATTTCTAAGCTGAAATTCATTGGTGTTGATGTAGTACACACGTCCTTGCGCACCCTGGCTGGCATGATTCACTTGATTTTGCTTGGCTTGGTTTGGTTGAGGTTGAATAGCTTGAATGTGTTGGGTTTGAGGTTGGAAGGTTTGGGCTTGATATATTTGAAGTTGGTTGGTTTTGGTTTGGGTAGCTTTGGATTTGATAAACAAGTTTTGGACATGTGTTGCAAAGATGGTTTGGGCTACCGCAATGATAGCAGGCTCGCATGATTGGGATTGTGGGTGCATAATATGGTTGAATAATGGGTTGTAGGGAATATGATTTGTGTTGAGGCGTCTTAAATGTGGAGGCAGTTATTTCCGTCCAATTTAATTGATTTAATTCAATTGTGGAGGCGTTTTGATTTTTGATGATATTTTCCAGAATAATTTCAAAGCAGTTTAATGGGAGATTTTGGTTTAATGGAGCTTGATTGCACAATGATGTAGGAAGGTAACATTCAGTTGGTCGGTTTCAACTCATTGGTTTAATGGAGCTTAACTACAAAGTAATTCACAACCAACTAGTTTGAAACCCATGTAGTAAACGGACAATTAATGAAAATTTTAATATTTAAACATTAAGCAAAATACAATCAATAACACAATTGTCATATATTGTTAATACAATTATAAATTACATTAAAATTACAAGAATTGAAAAATAAAATATTACCCACATATTTTATAAATAAGAAAAAAAATTTGTACACAACGTTTGTTGTATTGGTTAGATTACCTTGTTTATCAAGAATCAGAATCTTTAGGCCACACCTGCTTGTAACTCTTGACAAGGCGACATATAGTTGTCAATGTGAGAATACGAGTTCTTTTAAGTACAAACCAACCCTTGATAATGATTGACATTGACTTTTGTTTATCGTCATCGCGAAACATACTGCAAGGGGAAATTGTCGTCTTTGAAAATTTAAACCTAAGTGGAAGAACTTTAAATTTAGCTTTTAATAAAATGTGAAAAATAAGCATACGACATGTTTTGTACATCCCCTAATTGCATATTTTACACTAATGTCCGTATTTATAAAAAAGGTTGAAATTTTATGATTTATAAGTATTTTTCATCAACCAGTCAACTGTATATATTTTTTAATGTAACATAATACTTACCAACAATGGTGTTCGGTTTAGTAACCATGTCAATAAGTGCATCAATGCTTTGAAACTTGAATCCGTGTAAATCACCACCAAAATCTTCACATGGTGTAACAGTTGACTTCAGATAGAGATTGACCTTTTTGTCATTATCCACATACTTGTATGTAGGACTGTAGTCACCAACAGAAACATTCTTTAAAATGTAACACGCATATTCAGACATGGACCATGTTTCCCTGACATATAAAATGAATTAAAATCAATTTATAAAGGCAATATAAATGAAAATATAATGAAATTGCATAAAAGAACTAACAGAAAAGAACTCATGTTTCACAAGCTATACCACTCAATCCATGTTTCCCTGGCGTTATTTCACAAGCTATACCACTCAATCCACTTGCCATCCCTGCGGTTTGGCATTTATCTTCTTTCATAAAAGAACTAACAGAAATTGCATTGCGTTAGACGTCTGGTTTTAATTGAAAGAAAAACAAAACCACATTGACTTAGAAGTGGTTATTTTGGCCAAACCAGACTAAAACTCTAATTTAATCTAAATTTATATAACCCTTGAAATTATATACAACATATATGGAATATATATCTCGTTTGACAAATTTTGAAACAGAAAATTGCTTTGCTTGAAGCAAGAAACATAGAGTTGGATTTGGAAAACCAACTCCAGGAAAATCAAGTAAACTCTGAACAGTTGACTAAAACAAGAAATCAAGTAAACTTTGAAAAACCAAGATTCTGACGATGAAGACGACCCCAAGCGAGAGGATTCACAAGATTTCCAAGATGAGTTTCTCCACGTAAAAGAAGCAACTACAAAGATAAATTCCAAAATGTCACACCAGTGTTCATGCACTAGATATTCTGGTTGTAAAACAAATATGTGCGAGTGTCAAGCTCTTGATCAATCTTGCTCTACGTCTTTTGAATGCAGTGCGATATTTTATTTTATTTGATTGTCCCTCTCTATAGTTGTTAATATCTCATGTGGCGGATCCTTACTGGAGGTGACAACATGTTTAGACTCAAACCATCCTATAGTTGTGCTCAACGTCTTGTGAATGCGGTGCGATATTTCATTCTTAGACTCAAACCATCCTATAGTTGTGCTCTACACCTTGTGAATGCGGTGCGATATTTCATTGCTTAGACTAAAACCAATATGTTGTCAATGTGGTTTCGTTTTTCTTTCAATTAAAAATAGACATCTAACTCCATCCAATTTCTGTTAGTTCTTTTAAGAAAGAAGATACATGCCAAACCACAGGGATGGAAAGTTGATTGAGTGGTATAGCTTGAAGGGTCCCATTTTCAGAGGTAAGGTTATTCTGTTTTATTATATCATTATTCGTAATAGTAATCAGATTTTAATGTTTAGGAATATTGTATTTAATTATTTAAGAAACAGTAAATCATTTATGGTCCCTGCAGTTTGGCATTTGTCTTCTTTCATAAAAGAACTAATAGAAACTGAATGGCGTTAGATGTCTGGTTTTAATTGAAATGAAAGCGAAACCACAATGACTTAGAAGTGGGGTTATTTTGGCCAAACCAGACTAAAACTCTAATTTAATCTAAATTTTTATAACTGTTGAAATTATATACAACATATATGGAATATATATCTCGTTTAACAAATTTTGAAACAGAAAATTTCTTTGCTTGAAGCAAGAAACATAGAGTTGGATTTGGAAAACCAACTCCAGGAAAATCAAGTCACCTCTGAACATTTGGCTAAACAAGAAATCAAGTCAACTTTGAAAAACCAAGATTCCGACAATGAATACGACCCCAAGTGGGAGGATTCACAAGATTTCCAAGATGAGTTTCTCCACATAAGAGAAGCAACTACAAAAATAATTTCCAAAGTGTCACATCAGTGTTCATGCATTAGAAATTCTGGTAGTAAAACAAATTTGTGCGAGTGTCAAGCTCTTGATCGTTCTTGCTCTACGTCTTGTGAATGCGGTGCAATATTTCATTGTATTTGATTGTCCCTCGCCATAGTTGTTAATATTTCACGTGGCGGATCCTTACTAGAGGGATGCCAAGTGGATTGAGTGGTATAGCTAGAAGAGTCCTTCTCTTCAGTGGTTTCGTTTTTAACAACTATAGAGATGGACAATCAAATAAAATGAAATATCGCACCGCATTCACAAGACATAGAGCAAGAACGATCAAGAGCTGCACACTCGCACATATTTGGTTTACAACCAGAATTTCTAGTGCATGAACACTGGTGTGACGTTTTGGAATTTATCTTTTTAGTTGCTTCTCTTATGTGGAGAAACTCAACATGGAAATCTTGTGAATCCTCCCACTTGGGTCGTCTTCATTGTCAGAATCTTGGTTTTCAAAGTTGACTAGATTTCTTGTTTATCCAACTGTTCAGAGTTGACTTGATTTTCCTGGAGTTGGTTTTTCCAAATCCAACTCTATGTTTCTCGTTTCAAGCAATGCAATTTTCTGTTTCAAAATTTGTTAAACGAGATATATATTCCATGTATGTTGTATATAATTTCAAAGTATATATATATTTAGATTAAATTAGAGTTTTAGTCTGGTTTGGCCAAAATAACCACTTCTAAATCAATGTGGTTTCGCTTTCGTTTCAATTAAAACCAGACATCTAACGTCATCCAATTTTTGTTCTTTTATGAAAGAAGAGAAATGCCAAACTGCAGGGACCATAAGTGATTTACAGTTTCTTAAATACAATATTCCTAAACATTAAAATCTCATTACTAATACGAATAATGATATAATAAAACAGAATAACCTTACCTCTGAAGATGGGACCCTTCAAGCTATATAACTCAATCCACTTGCCATCCCTGCGGTTTGGCATTTATCTTCTTTTCATAAAAGAACTAACAGAAATTGGACGGCGTTAGACGTCTGGTTTTAATTGAAAGAAAAGCGAAACCACATTGACTTAGAAGTGTTTATTTTGGCCAAACCGGACTAAAACTCTAATTTAATCTAAATTTATATAACTCTTGAACTTATATACAACATATATGGAATATATATCTCGTTTAACAAACTTTGAAACGGAAAATTGCTTTGCTTGAAGCAAGAAACATATAGTTGGATTTGGAAAACCAACTCCAGGAAAATCAAGTCAACTCTGAACAGCTGGATAAACAAGAAATCAAGTCAACTTTGAAAAACCAAGATTCTGACAATGAAGACGACCCCAAGTGGGAGGATCCACAAGATTTCCAAGATAAGTTTCTCCACATAAGAGAAGCAACTAAAAAGATAAATTCCAAAATGTTACACCAGTGTTCATGCACTAGAAATTCTGGTTGTAAACCAAATATGTGCGAGTGTCAAGCTCTTGATCGTTCTTGCTCTACGTCTGGTAAATGCGGTGCGATATTTCATTTATTTGATTGTCCCTCTCTATAGTTATTAATATTTCACGTGGCGGATCCTTACCGGAGGTGACAACATGTTTAGACTCAAACCATCCTATAGTTGTGCTCTACGTCTTGTGAATGCGGTACGATATTTCATTGCTTAGACTCAAACCATCTATAGTTGTGCTCTACCTCTTGTGAATGCGGCGCGATATTTCATTGCTTAGACTAAAACCAATATGTTGTCACCTCCATTAAGGATTTGCCATGTAGAATATTAACAACTATAGCGAGGGACAATCAAATACAATGAAATATCGCACTGCATTCACAAGACGTAGAGCAAGAACGCTCAAGAGTTTGACACTCGCACAAATTTTTTTTACAACTAGAATTTCTAAAGCATGAACACTGATGTGACACTTTGGAATTTATCTTTGCAGTTGCTTCTTTTATGTGGAGAAACTCATCTTGGAAATCTTGTGAATCCTCCCACTTGGGGTCGTCTTCATCGTCAGAATCCTGGTTTTTCAAAGTTGACTTCATTTCTTGTTTAGCCAACTGTTCAGAGTTGACTTGGTTTTCCTGGAGTTGGTTTTCCAAATCCAACTCTATGTTTCTCGTTTCAAGCAATACAATTTTCTGTTTCAAAATTTGTTAAACGAGATATATATTCCATATATGTCGTTTATAATTTCAAGAGTTATAAAAATTTAGATTAAAATAGAGTTTTAGTCTGGTTTGACCAAAATAACCACTTCTAAGTCAATGTGGTTTCGCTTTCGTTTCAATTAAAACCAAACATCTAACGCCATCCAATTTCTGTTAGTTCTTTTATGAAAGAAGAGAAATGTCAAACTGCAGGGTCCATAAATGATTTACTTTTTCTTAAATAATTAAATAAAATATTCCTAAACATTAAAATCTGATTACTAATAAGAATAATGATATAATAAAACAACATAACCTTACCTCTGAAAATGAGACCCTTCAACAGTCAATCCACTTGCCATCTTTCCAAATAAGAGGTGGTCTCACATTCCATATCTAACAACAAATGTCTTTTCTTGGGCTGCAAGATACGCCAAATTATCAGAACATTTTATTTTGAAAACCTGAAAATAGATAATTGATATAATTATACATACCGGGAAATTGAACAGTTAGAAGTTACATCAATCTTATTTGTATCCACAACTACTGCTTCACACCAGCTACAAAAATGTATCACCATTTGGAAAATAAATGAAATTGGTTACACAAGCTCTTGATAATAAAAACATTATATATGTAAAATGCTTACCAATCTTGCACACACACATCAACTCGGTCTCCACTACACCAACCATAATCTGTAAATGTAAATGTTGTTATGCTTCTTTTTCTAGTACCTTTAGACCACATGGTAGACACACGATGATCAATCCGTAATATGGGCGGCTCTGTGCCTACAAATTCAAGTGGGACCCATTCCTTCAATTTCCCATACCCTAAAAAAATCAAATAAGTGCAAGATAAAACATATTATTCTATTTATATATACAGTTATATACTTATATGTTAAGATTTTCTAAACTTTCTTATTTCTCCAAATTAGCAAACATAGAATGTGGCAATGTCGTCATCATCATCATCATCGTACTCAGTATATCCCATCAATAGCAAAGCTATGGTAGGGTCTGAGGAGGGTAAGATGTAGACAGTCTTACCTCTACCCATAGGGATAGAGAGGCTGCTTCCGATGAGACCCCTGGCTCGATAGTAGTTTTGCATCAAGCCTTGGACATAAGGCACATAACACTCAATCATCGGGACACCGGCTGATTGGTGCATGTACCAATGTGGCAATGTGCTAACTACATATTAATATCATACTATTTTATTTAATTAAATATTTCATAGTTATAATTTGAACTTTTTGCCATCATCTGATTGAGTTTCAATGTAGCAGACATACGCTACGTGTTGTACGTTGGCTTTAAATCAAAAAAACTTCAGCAGTATGCGTCTGGTATGTAGGTAGGGTTGGTTTTAATGTAAGGGGGGTAAGCGGCTTGCTTTATTATTTAGTTCATAACAAGTTCAGGTCAAACTGTTTTTAACTGAAATGATTTTAAGTCGAAATCGGTTGCTGTCAAAAATATAAAAATAAACTGACTACATATTTTTGGAAACTGATCTGCACAAGTTTTATTCCTTTCATATACACTTTAGGCAGATTTGGAGCTGCAGGTCTTTTTGTAACTTGTGTCTATTTGACTTTTTAATTTTTTTTTGTTAGCTATGATGGTTGTGTTGGTTCCTATGTGTTGTAGAAATATTAGTAAATTTAAATATGCACTCTTGCAAGGGTGTTATGGCAACTCTAATTTGTTAGTAATTCACAAGACATTGTTTTATGTTATTTAAACTTGTATAACCTTTTATATCTGATGAACCTATTGTGTATTTTATTATGTATATTATTAAATTATTTTTTTATCAACTCGTGTATCACACGGGTTCTAACCTAGTGCTAATAATATAAATAACTAAGTATATAATATCACAAATTCGAGCACATAAGCATAATATAACGAGTTCAATGACCCGACTACGAAGTAGTGAGAAATCAAATTCGTACACATAAGTTGTTAAGAGATCCAAACCTGATAGACGAGTAGCAATAAGAAGCAATCCTTGCACGAGAAGTAACGATGCAAAAACCTATAATGATTGCAACGGTAACTACTTTGATTCCCATTTTACATAATTGCTATTTATATAAAAAAAATCAATTAAATAAATCACCATATCTAATTGGAGTCGTTAATTGTTGGAGCCATTCAATTATTATGCTTTAGAGAACACTTAATTAAACTGCACAGAACAATTTTATAAATAAAAGTTAAATATTCGATTTCAAAATACAGTGGCCACAACTTGATATTAAACCTTTAGTTTTGAAAGGGTTCATCACTAGTTTGGACTTTAAAGTAATATAAAAAAACAATTTAGTAGATTGTTTAAAACATCGTTAGACTCACTAGAGGTGCACAAACCGGTTTTAAACTTAAAACCGGTTCGGGTTGATCAATAAAAGTCAAAACCGGTTTATGATCGGTTTCGGTTCGGGTTGAAACCGGTTTCATGAACAGTGGCGATCGGTTTCTGTTTGGTTTTTTATCGGTTTTGGTTCGGGTTTTTGCCCGGTTTCGGTTCGGTTAACCGGTTTGGAACCGGTTTTGGTGGAGAAAATTACAAACCGGTTCCAAACCTACGGTTTCAATCAGTTTCAAACCGGTTTCTACATAATCGGTTTCAAACCGGTTCGGTTTAAGTTCAGTTTTCGGTTCGGTTCGGTTAATCGGTTTATTTGCCCACCTCTAAGCTTATAAGCTAATATTTGTAAGTAATATTTCATAAAATTGATTCAACCCAAATAAACTGACTTTATGGTTTTAAACGATATAAAGCTAATAAACACTCTCAGTAAGTAAAAAATTTAACCTTTGCATGTTTTGACTTTGTAAAACATGGCAGATAAAAGAACAGAAACATTAATATAGTGGTGTAAGACTCACCTTTAATTGGTGCTCGATGTACAACGTGAGACCTCGCTGGAGACTTTGACGACGGCACAACTCGCTAGCTATACCGAAGTCGGTAGTTTCGGTACAGCGAATGAGGCGTGTTTTGGAAAATTAGCAGAATTGTTATTATATATATATACTTAGCATAATATAGATCGTGTTACGTTACATACTTATTAGGAAAGGATTCCCAGGCCATAAACAGGTGATTGAGGTCGCATGATTTGCGGTTGACGCGTGACACTAATATTTCGGAAATTTATTTAGATACCAATTTAGGTAAAGATGCAGCCAAAAAAAATAGATTTGAGATTAAAATAATTTTTCATATTACACACCCTTTAGATTTGAAGAGTTCACTATTTATTTTTATACTTTTACAAGTAGACAAAGCAAACCCCTTTATTATACTATACTAATCATCATTATCTATACAAACTTAAATACTAAGAACAAATCAATATGTTTCTTATAATCCAGATTTACGTTTGCGCAATTTAATAAATAATTAAAAGTTAAATTTTTAGGGTTCCGAAAAATCGGGATGTTACATTTTCAAAGCTGACATTTTAACCTAAAAATAAATATGATATTTTTCGAAATGTTATACATTTACTGTATTTTTTATTTACAAATTGGTTATGAATAACTTTGTAGTTAAGCTCCATTAAACCAAGGAGTTGAAACCGACCGATTGAATGTTACCTTCCTACATCATTATGCAATCAAGCTCCATTAGAGCATTCACATCCCATCCTTCATCCACATCTCTATAATTACACTACATTTCTCTTTCCTGTTTAATTAAATAATACTTTTATCATTACAGTTTTTTCTTTCCTCTACTCACAACCAATCCAACAAATATTAAAAAATACATAGGGGCAAACAATATACCCCAAATATTTCCCCAAATTTACAAAAAATCACCACATTTCCCTCTCCACCCCTATAATTTACACTCACAATCATTTAAAGCTCCACCCTATAATTTACCAATCCCCCTCACATAATTATGGGGGATGGGATGGGATGGGATGGGATGGGATGGGATGGGAATGCTCTTAAACCAAATTCTTCCATTAAACTGCTTTGAAATTATTATTGGAAAATATTACCAAAAATCAAAACACCTCCACAATTGAATTGAATCAATTAAATTGGACGAAAATAACTGCATCCACATTTAAAACGCCTCCAGATTTTAGTCAATTAAATTTGAATCAATTACAACGCCTCCAAGTTTCACATTTAAAACTCTACTTTCAAGGTCAAAGCAAGTGCTGGTCAAAGTCATAGTTTATATTCACATGTAGTCAATTTTATCATTGCGCTTTACATGTTTGTTTCTCATTGCCATAACTCTTTTTAGCACTGCTTTTTTCATTGACATTTACTTCTCATACATATTCATCTTTCATATAAACATGTATATTTTTCGGCTTAGACTTTTAATACGTGTGAATGTTTCAGAACTGGAATGCCGCCTCATATTATCCCAATTAGAACTCCTCTATGGAATATTCCTACCCCATATAATGGTCAACGGTTTGAGCAAAGTTGAGGAGTCAAAGGTACAAGTGGGTGGTTGACGCAGCGGTGCATGCTGCTGCAGCTGAGCACTGCGAATACGTATGGAGTCAACTTGAAAGTCAAAAGAGTTATGATTTGGTTTTGGATGATGAAGCAAGGCTATCATCGTCAGCTGCATTAGTTGCAAATAATGAAACCGTTCCGGTGATTTCTGAATCAAAGTTTGGAACGGGGAAAGATGACATCTTCAAAGAGGGTTGCCTTGATGAGGTAAGTAACTGGAATTGACAATTGTTTAATAGTTAACTAAAGGGCTAATTATTATTTCAAAAATATTGACATTATGATATCTTAGTCTTTGAATAAAACGATTTAGAGGGTTATATGCACGGAATTTAAACTTCATTTGACTTTTAAGTTCAACTTGTTCGACCCATTTATCACATTCCCCGTTTAGCTATCCTATTTGACCCGTTAAGATAATACACAATCTGATTTGAGTATCTGACCGTTTTTGCATTTTTTGGTGAATCAATTGGTGTGCGTTTTAGGTACTTAAAGACAATATAAAAAAGAAGAACCGAGCCTGGTTCGCAGTAAATGTAATGACTTTGAAATATGGAAAAACGTATGTCTGCTACATTGAAATTCAATCAGATGAAAGTTCAAATTATAACTATGAAATATTTAATTAAATAAAATAGTATGATATTAATATGTAGTTAGCACATTGTCACATTCTATGTTTGCTAATTTGGAGAAATAAGAAAGTTTAGAAAATCTTAACATATAAGTATATAACTGTATATATAAATAGAATAATATGTATTATCTTGCACTTATTTGATTTTTTTAGGGGCTGGGAAATTGAAGAAATGGGAAATTAGTTAGTTTCTAGTGTAGTTTGATAATACTGAATGCCTTACCAGACTTTGTTCAAACCAATCAAACCATCTAATCACACTTTTTATTAAGAAAAGAAAGATTGAAAAATAATGATGTCTTCGGTTAAGCCTTTTATGCGTTTCTAATGTAAAAGTTAACAAAACCCTCGTACATACGTAACAGTAACACTGATGTGTAAATCATTTTAACTTTTTAGTAAACCGAAACTAGGATTGAGCACGATTCAGTTATTAGACGAAACCCAAACCGAAACCGAAGTAATCGGTTATTTGAATATACAAACCGTTCGGTTTTCGGTTTTCCGGTTATTATCGGTTTTTTTTTTCAATTTTGTGTAAACATTGCAAAAATAATAATAAAAAAAAATGAAAATGCATATTTTAAGCTTGTATAAGAACGTATTAGAGTAGCACATATATATTGAATTCAAAAAACAAAAATAAGCACGTGCTAGGTGAAACTGTACGAATACAAAGTTGCTAAATAAAGTTTAAAATTCAACAAAGTTCTTAACTAAAAAGCATTATAAGTTTAGTCCCAAATCCCAATCTTCATTCATCATCTTATTTACTTCAAAGTTTTGTCCATTCCTCATCATCTTGATAATCTTTATCACCATCAATCGGTTCGGTTTGGGATTTTTCGGTTTTCTCAAAACCCAAAATTCTGTTTTAAAAAAAAAACAAAACGTCGGCTAGCGCTTTAGTTTGGTTTTTTCAATACAATTTTCTTCGGTTAATTCGATTTTCTGTCCGTCCTTAACCGAAACACAAAATACATTTGAGAATTGTATAAATAAAAAACCATACCTTTGCTAAACCCTCTTCTTCTTTCCCCTTAAACCTAAGACGATGATGGTCTCTTGTTCTTTAATTCGCCCATCACGTCCTCTGCTTCAAACCCTAACATCTTATAAGCTCACACCTTTTGTTTACAATCATCAGATCAAAGCAAACCCATACAAAGGCTTTTCAATCAAGGCCCAAACCCTTGATTTCTCTGGAACATTCTTCGAAGGTGGACTCGGAAATGGAAATGGAGACGAACAACAAAACACTAACTCTTCTTCCACGGTTGAAGAAACCGAAGAGCCACAGTGTCCACCGGGTTTAAGACAGTATGAATCCATGGTTGTTTTGAGACCAGACATGTCTGAAGACGAGCGACTCGCTCTAACCCAGAAGTATGAAGAGGTAGTGTTGTTATACAAGTGCGGGAAGTTCGTTTATTTAATAAATGGACGATTTAATTAAAAGAACATGAACACATGTTTTGTTCATTCATTTATGTTCGTTTATGTTTATACTCTGTTCATTTATGCTCGTTTATATGTTCGTTCGTTTATGTTTGTTCGTATAAATTTTAATAAATACACAAGTAGTTATATTTATATAAACATATGGGAAAGTTAACGTGCAAACTAAAAAAGCGTGCTAATTGTGCGAATCAAGCAATGTAATTATATATACAAGTAGTGTAATTACACTACACTCTAATTACACTATGTTGTATATATAATTACACTGCTTGATTCGCATAGTTAGCACGCTAATTTAGTTTGTATATGATCCAAACCATATAAATATAAACCTATGCAGTCAATCTCGGTGGTATCTCGATTATCGGTCATCTGTGAAATATCGGTCAAAATATCGGTACCGATAATATCATTGATATTGACCGATATTTCATCGATATATCACTGATATTCCCGATATCAATGTTTAAGTCTTAATTTTCAACTTTTAGTGTTTAATGTTGGTGTTTTGAGTCTTAATAAGTTCATATTTGCTACAATTGTTAGTGTTTTGTAAGTTGCAAAAGGATAATCTGTTAATAGTAGGTGAGTATACTGAATTGTTAGCGTTAAAGTGCTACATATATAAATTTTGCATGATATTAAAGTTATCGATATCTCACCTCGATAACCGATATCTCAAATATCGGTCCTCGACCGATATCTGATATTTTTCCGCATTAACTGCTTAGATATAAACATAAAGGGGCTCGTTTAAATTGCACACATACACGCACACTTGGTTGTTTTTATTGAAAAAAATAAATTATTGTGATCATCCACTAGAGTTTGTGTTCGTTTGTGATTGGTCATCTATGTTCATTTGTTTAGTTATGTTCGTTTAGGTTTGTCTGATTACGTTCATGACCTGTTTGTTTAGGTTTTAAATAAACGAACATGAACATAAAAGTTGTTTGCTTATATGAACAAACACGAACATGACCCACCCGTTCATGTTCATTTAACTCGTTTACAGGCCTATTAACTTGAGAGGAAATGTTGAGAATTATTATTTATTTATGTTTATTAGTATTTGTTCGAGTTTGATTGTGTGACTTTATAATTACCCCTAATTCGTTAGGACTTAGGAGCGATGCTTATGGTGATTTGAACTCAAATTTGTCGTCTTTTAATTATTATTTATGACTTAATGACTTATTGACTTGTGTTGTTGTTGCAGTTGCTTGTTGCTGGAGGTGGGATGTATGTTGAGGTGTTCAACAGGGGAGTAATCCCACTTGCATACAGCATAAAAAAGAAGAACAAAGCTGGAGAAACGAACACGTACTTGGACGGTATCTATCTCTTATTTACGTATTTCACAAAGCCTGAATCAATGGAGGTACTCGAGGCAACATTGAAGATGGATGATGATGTGATCAGGTCATCCACCTTCAAGATTCGGAAAAGAAAGTATTAGTTTATGTAGAATAGCGTAGGAAGTTAGGAACCAGTAAAGACTATGATGTTTTCGTGATGTAAAACTAAAACGGTGTTTAGCAGAATATGTTGCGTCGACTTCGAATTCTGAAACTCTTTTCTCATATCACTTGCTTCACTCGATATCTGATACTTTGATCGTCAAGTCAATAACCGATATAATATAGAAATAAGTTTTAACCTTGGGACAGTTTGATATGTTGTCAAAAGTCAAATATTTGTGCAGCCTATGAAAGACATAACAGAAAGAGTAATTTAGGGGTGCAAACGAGACGAGCCGAGCCCGAGCTCGACTAGGCTCGAGCTCGGCTCGTTTCGAGCTCTATTTTCAAAGCTTGAGCTCGGCTCGTGAATAGATTTTCAAGCTCGAGCTTGGCTCGTTTACTATTTATCAATTATTTTTTATATAATTATAATTATTTTTATATATTTTTTCTATTATAGTATTTTATGTATAAAATAACATATATTATTTAGTTATTTTTATTTATTTTTCTTACATTATATAAATTAATTAACAAATCTTAAATATATATTTTAAAAAATTATATAAATGGCAGGCTCGTTTAGGCTTGTGAGCCGGCTTGAGCTCGATAAGTGAAGCTTGGGCTCGGGCTTGTTTATTAAACGAGCTTACTTTTAGGCTTGAGCTCGGGCTCGATTTAGCTTGGCTCGATTGAGCTTTTTAACGAACCGATCTCGAGTAGCAGCTCGGCTCGTTTGCACCTCTTTAAGAGTATACACATTATGAACACAAGAAACTCCCCATCATCATTATTATTAAACCATCCAAAACAAACAACTAATCATATACACATCTTTCATATGCATATATATGTTACTTCTAAATACTCACATCTCTCTTACTCTATCCTATAACCTATTCCATCCGTCTAGAGGGTCGCTAATTATCTACCAAAGCAGACATTCGTTCATCCCCTTGTTTAGGTGGAACCCAACGCCTATGAACACCTTAAAACTCGTTTAGGTGGAACCCAACGCCTATGAACAGCTTAAAACTAAAACTATAGAAAACCCGAAACTAGCACAGGGGAGTTTCGTAAACATCTTCAACATCACTTTCCAGAAGCTCCTAAGCTACCTGATGCCTCGCCGTCGGTTGAAGAGGGAAACTTACTTCCCACCCTCATTTTCTTGACTCCTTGACTTGAACGAATGGTGATGCGTTTCACCGTGCTTCAAAAGTCCCTACAATCACAAATTCACAACCACATCATGAGACTTTGTTAACATACCAATGCATATTTCAAAAAATTAAAAGTAGTTTTTAAAAGCTTACCGCCACGGCTGATCTCCCACGAGCTTATCGACGTCTTCACCATCGGTATACACAATTTCCCACTCATCTCCATTGTGCAACTTTCCTTCGACACCAAACATTCTTTCCATCTCTTCGATGAACTCCTTATAATTCCTCAAAACAGTCAGGTCAACCGCTCGGCCGACCGCCACCCCTTGCATCATCACCTTTCATAATCATAACCAAGTTGGTCAGATGCATATCTTGATCACAAAGATAAGTCAAAGTTAGAATAATGTTATATGCATACCTTTGTTCTGGTTCGGGTTGAACTGCTTTGTATGTTTCCAGCTTCCTTATCACCTCCTTTCGGTGGGACATTTATGTCAATACCAAAAATTCTGCAACTTGATCCGCTTGCAGAACTTGGTATCGAATCTTTTCGCGGCTTACCCGACCAAGGTGAGAAAGCGCTTCTTCTTTCTTCAGTTTCGTCTACTTCATGAACGTTCCTTGAAGCTATCACAAGTGGCGATGATGATGATAACCACGAACCATGGTTATGGTTACGGCGAGTGCCGGGGTTATCATCTCTCTGTCCTTCGTTGGTCGATTTTAACCAAGCGGATAAACCTGAACTTCCGGCTTCTAAAACAAATTAAAAGATGTTAATAAGATGCATATTGTATCCATATACAATAAGGTAGTAATAATATATAAGAAAAGTCAACGGACCAGCATTATGGTTTCCCTTTGATGGTCTTGACCTTTTATGTTTTAGCACCACTGCTTGACCTAAACTCGCGGGAACAGGTGCTACGAACGGTTCAATCTCCCAAGGTTCTGGTCTCACAATTGATGTCGGTTCATCCCACGCAACCTGGTATGGTCAACAAAAGGTTTGACTTTTTAGTTTATCTAAACAAACATCAAATTCAAACACATGTTATATTACATAAATAAGTAAATAACCATAACCTTCAACGATCGCCATTGTGAGTTTACCCACTGAGGCGACAAGTCTCCGACTTCAACAATCGTGCCGGTAAACCTTCTCTCCGGCGCATCATCACCCTCAAACCGCATCTTAAATCTCATTCCAACGCTAAACCTGTTATTCACACCTTCTAGATACTTGTTTACACCGATAATGTACTGGACCGTCCTGAAAAACAAAAAAAAATCATTATTCAACAAATGCTATAAGAAAAACAGTCAAAGATCAACATCATAATTCATACCTTGGTTTGTAAAAGACAGTAAACCGGGACTGGCTGGAAACCGCTTGTGACGCGGTTGCCAGCACGCCCAAGTGCATACTTCGGCTTGAAATAACTGAGGAAGGTGCTGAGCTGTGTTGACGAGTTTGACGTCTAACACCAACACGCGAATGACCATTTTCACTCCTAGAATTAAACATGGTATTTAACTATTTAAGTCATATAAAATGTACAAACTTTACAACCAATAAATAAAAAACAATACCTTAGGAATACAAGTGTATCCCCTGCCACTAAATTCTTTTGAGTAACAAAGGGACTCCATCCTGTTGTCAACAGATGCCTTTTTGGTTGACCCCTGAAAATATGCTTGAATTTCCACAGGGTGCCATGTAGATCAAAGGCCTCTATATCTTGACTAGGTGCCTCTTGAGTCATGATCTAACATACAAATTTACTCAAGTTAGACATAAAAACAAATTATTATTTAAAACATAAAAGTGTAAAAGAGTCTGGAATAATAATATGTGTGACCATATAACTAAATCCTACTAATAATTAATGTGACATGGTATCCCTTGTATAAATGTGAGGTGGAACTTAGGTGTTAAAATAATAATAATTAATTATAATTAATGAACTGAAAATGAGAAATTGGATTTTAATAATTCAAACTTTGCCTTGTCGGCTCGCACTAAGCCGAACTTTAAAAATATACCACAACAGTCTCAAGTTTCAACCTATCGACCGGCAACGGGCTTTTCACCAACGTGGTTAGATTCCATTAGTTTTTGCTGACGTGGACTAGCTTACGTAGATTTTTTAAATTTTTTATTAATAATATCGGTGGACCTGGCCACCGACATTAATAATAAAAAAATATCTTTTTTTCACGTAAGCTGGTCCACGTCAATAAAAACTAACTACGTAAGCTGGTCCACGTCAATAAAAACTACGAAATATAACCCCGTTAGTGAAAAGCTCGTTGTTGGCCAACATGTTGAAACTTGGGACTGTTGTGGTATATTTTTAAAGTTCGGCTTAACGCCGGCCAACGGGACAAAGTTTTGATTATTAAAATCCAATTTCCCACCGAAAAAAAAAGAAGTTTACCAACGCGGGAAAGCACTCTTGTGCGTGCTTTCGGAGCACTGAAACCCGCCATGGGTGCTAGTGTCCGAGGCCGTCAGGACCTTGGAAAACGAGCGCATACCTGGCCTTGCTGGCTCAGGTAAACATGGAACAAGACTTCTTAACTCCCTTTGCTGCAATTAATGTGACATTAAAGTAAGAAAACCATGATTTCATATATTTTTAATATAAATATTTAATGAATCAAATTCTTACATCCATTTCCGGGAGCAGTGTGACTTGGGCGAACACTTCATCCGTGTCATGCTCTGCCTACAAAGTCACAACATTTGTATATGATCATTCTTGATAAAAAGCCGAATTCGCTCCCACTTTTTAAGCAATTAAACATAAATCCCATGTTAAAATCTTAATCCAAAAATAGCAAATTACATACCAACAAAAGTGTGTTGACAACATGACACAAGATCATTGAGTTGAGTTCAAAATGTGGCATCTCTTGAGTTGATGTTTCATTCATTGAAGCTTCCACCTAAACCAAAAAAATAAAAAATAAAAAAACAAAAAAAACAATTAATTAAAGTTAAAATATTAAACTTTAACAAACAAAGATTTGTAATTTAATTACTCACTTGCTCTATATGTCCTTGGGGAAAATAATATACACGTTCTCCTTCTTTAGGCATATCAACCAATGGTCCAGCACAAGATTTCCAAAGCTCTTTGAACATAGCATCTGCATAATATTAAGATTAAGAACAACATTAGTTATGAAATAAACTTATGGAAATTAAAAAAGTAATCATTATGTGACAATATTATAGAATGAACTTATTAGGTAATTTCACCTTCAACTGAGACAAAAGATGATGATGCTGCTGATGATGATGGTCCTGCGTTCTCCATGATTTTAACAGTAGATAATTTTATAAAAAACACAATTATTTTATATTCTGTAAGATATGTGAAATATGTGAAAACTGGTGATAACTCAAGACTTATGGCTTCCTCTTTCTCTCACTAGAATAAAAGATATGTGAAAATGTTGTACACTTGAATTCTTCTCTCTCTCTTTGTCTCAATCACAATGTGTATAATGGGATATATATATACACATATATATAGGCATGTGTTTGTCTTATTTCTGGGTGGTGTGTAAAGCATGAGCTATTCTAAAAATTTAATGTGGCATGTTGGGTTAACTTACTTTAATTCTTTCTCCCTTAAAATATAACTTTTCACTCTTTCAGTGCAATGTATTATAATTGTGACATAACTTTTATAACCGGATAGTATGGATAAAAAGCTTGCCTTTTTAAATTGATTTTTTTTTTTTATTTTTTATAGTGGATTAAATTAATAATTAATAAAATACAGAACAAATTTTAAGTAAAAAAAGATCATAACCGTATAATCGCTTACACATTACATTGTGTAAGATAAAAATAATTATGTGTTATTTATTACAATAAAAACAAGTATAAATGTTTAGCTGGTATCCATAGTTTGGTAATTAAATTCTTGTTAATGATTATATAAAAAAGATATTTAGTTTATCAAATAATAAATGCAAAAGGATAAATATAGATTAAAACGTACTTTCACAAAGAATGGTAATAACTTTTAGACCTAATATCTGGCAGAAAATACTATTGACTTATTTCATGCATAACTAACATAAAATATAATACTCCCTCCGTCCCATTATAAATGTCCTAGTTTGATTCTTTAAGTCTTTCTTATTTAACTTTAACCGACAATATTTTTGTTTGTGTTATATAATACTTGATGTAAAATTATACTCGATATTTAGCGAGTTGCTCTAAAATAGCTTATGAACGGCTTGACTCATGTGCACACAACACGCTTAATTACTATCCTAAATAATTTAATATGATATAATTTTATGCAATATGATGAAATATGAAAAATATAATGTAATATGTTATAATATAATGTCATTTTATGCAATTAGTAAATACTCATGTAATATAATTTCATATATATGATGTAATATTTATATTTAATGTAGTATGAAGTAATGCTGTGCAATCTAAATTATTTAATGTGACATATTATAGTATAAATATTCCATCACTAAACTAGTCCCAAACCTATTACTTTAAGTGATGGAATATTAGTTTTTTTTATTTATTTTTTATTGAATGTTTGTGGCGGGATATAACCCGTTGTAATTTTTTTTAATTAAAAATCAAAGTTTATAAGTTGCTAATTTTCTTTGAATTAAATCGTTTATAAAATGCTTTGTTACAATTAAATCACTAAAGTTTCATTTGTGTTATAATACTAGATATTTTACCTCAATGGTATGTTATGTAGGTTTTTTTATTTATTTAAAAATTGAGAAAAATAATTTCAAATTGTGAAAAGTTACAAAAAAAAAAACTTAAAAAAATGGATTTTTTGTTGCAATTTTTCAGTTTTTTTTTTGCAATTTAAAATTTATTCTCAATTTTTACTACTTTTTTCAAATTTTTAAAAAATATTATGAAATGTTAAACTATTTAAAAAAAACCTACATAACCTGTTAATAATTCATTAGGATTGCAAAGGAATGTGAATTATTTATTTAATGGATCTTGGTAGTTAATACATGGTGATTTGGGTAGGGGAGTAGGTTGTGTATAGGGCCGTCCACGGGAGAGTAAACCGAAGAAATGGCTTTGGGCCTCAATTTGAATAGACCACGACTATTTTGTAAAAGGTATAATGAGACCAGGTGACAGGCCCAGTCATTGAGATTACGATAGAAATATTTTAATGAAATTCTATATGAAGTTATGAATTAATTCTTTTCGCTTAAGCCGTGAAGATCTTCAATACAAGTGGAGCTATGCAAATTTTTTCTATAATGTGTTAGGGAATTAGGGATTCGATAGGTGGAGTTGTTAATGAAATAATAATTTTGTGATATCTTTATATGCAATCTTCTTAATGCGGCATTCTTTCATACAATCATGTGATCTACACTAGCAAACAATGATATTTTAGTAAAACTGTTAATAATTCATTAACATTGCAAAGGATTGTGAATTATTTATTTAATGGATCTTGATAACTAATACACGGTGATATGGGCAGGGGAAAGGGTTGTACATACGGCCGTCCACGAGAGAGTAAACCCAAGAAATGGCTTTGGGTCACAATTTGAAAAGGCCCACGGATGTTTTGTAAAAAGTATATTGTGACCAGGTGACAGGCCCACGACTGTTTTGTAAAAAGTATATTGTGACCAGGTGACAGGCCCACGACTGTTTTGTAAAAAGTATATTGTGACTAGGTGACAAGCCCAATCATTGAAATTATGATATAAATATTTTAATGAAATTCTTTATATTTGAAGTTATGAATGAAATTTTGCTTAAGCCGTGAAGATCTTTAATACAATTCGAGCTATGCAAATTTTTTCTATAATGTAGGGAATTGGGGATTCGATAAGTGGAGTTGTTAACGAAATAAAAATTTTGTGATATCTTTATATGCAATCTTCTTAATGCGGCATGCTTTTATACAATCATGTGATCTATACTAGCAAACAATGATATTTTAGTAAAACTGTTAATAATCATTAACGTTGCAACGGATTGTGAATTATTTATTTAATAGATTTTGGTAGTTAATACATGGTGATTTGGGCAGGGGAAAGGGTTGCACATAGGGCCGTCCACGGGAGCGTAAACCCAAGAAATGGCTTTGGGTCACAATTTGAATAGGCCCACGACTGTTTGTAAAAAGTATATTGTGACCAGACGACATACCCACTCATTGAAATTACGATAGAAATATTTTAGAATTAAATCTCCCTCTCCCCTATTCCCTAATTTGTTTGATTAAATATCTTGAGAAATTTTTGATGTAACTGAAGTTGTTAATGAATTCTTTCTAGCTTTAGGAGAACAAGGATTTCTCATCTTTTTATGTACATGTGTGACTATACGGAATTTGGGATTTGACAGGTGAAGTGGTTAATGAAAATATGATTTTGCGAATGGATCACGAGCATAGCTCTTTCGAACTTAGCTTGTTTAAAGTTCTATATTCAAAGTTCGAGGCCGTAGCATGAGTAGAATTTCAAATTCAAGCTCGGCTTGCTTGCATTTAATTATTAATTTATCAAAAGGCGGTTATTGAATGCTTACAAGGTCCTCATGCCCAAGATTTTCTGACCGTTATCCCGATTGATGGCTTGGGCCAAAACATGTCTACGGTCGAGTATAGGGCCATTCTTAAGTACCGTTTGATGGTCCCAATATACCCAGAAGACAAAACATGTCCGATCTGCCGTAAGGCTTGCCTGGATAAATTCGGAGAGCATGCGGTTCATTGCAAGGAGATGCCTGAGTTTAAATACCGACATGATTGGGTGCATGACATTCTTTGGGACATCTTAAGGCGTGCTGGGATATCAGCTAAAAAGGAAGCCCCGTAAACTTCCTTACAGTCCCCACGGAAGGGAGATCCACTCTACGACCGGCAGATTTGCTCGTCTTTGGTTGGGCGGGGGGAAAACACGCTTGTGTTGACCTCACAGGGGTATCTCCTTTAGCTGGTTTGAGGGATAATGGTTTTGTAGCTGGGCAAGCAATGAAATGGGCCGAAACGAAGAAGGTGGAGAAACATGCTAACGCCTGCGAAGAGAACCAACATGTTTTTGTCCCTCTGGCTTTTGATACCTTTGACTCCTTGGCACCGGAAGCTATCCGTTTCCTAACCAGGGTCCAACGGGTTGTGCGTAATAATGTGTCGACTCCAAAGGGGCAGGGGTATGTCTTTAGCAGGTTATGGTTTGCAATTCAGAAAAGGGTGGCGGCGCAGCTTGTTGCCCGCCTACCTGCTATGTTGATGTAATATCTATGTTTCTATATAATGAGAAGTATTGATATAAAAAAAATTAATTTTATACACATATAACTATTTATATTACAATATAGGTTTAATAAGAGTTAGGTTAAAATAGGTAATGTCACCAAAATAAGAATGGTAAGAAAGATTCTTGGTATAAAAAACCCCTAAAAAGTTTAAGATAATAAAATATTAATAAAATCATATTTTTATAGGATAACTCAACTCTATTAATAAATAATAATGATACTTCTTTCTTTAAAGCTTATAAGATTTCCTAAACTAACACTCAAAAGTCACAACTTCAATCATGAGGAATATGAAGATACGAAACGAGGTTTAAATGAGGAGGTGAATGCCCATAATTTACGGGTGTCGTCAGCAATTATCCAAATTGTTGGATAATAATAAGATACCCTAGCTTTTAAATAGAAAACAAGTAATAGTTTTGTAACGCAAATATAATTAGGAAAAAAGTTAACAATGAGTGACGTCATGGTAGGGAGTGCTCCGTGGTTAGGCAACAATTTTGGCTAGGTTAAATCCTGCACAGAACAGAAGAGAACATAATAATTATTATTGTTTCAGTTATTAATATAGTACGAGATCCACTTGTCATGGATAATTACACTACACTACACTCCACTACTTGCCCCACCACGTGCCCTTAACCTTTTATTGCATGGACTTTGGCTATATGGCTGATCTTAACTCAGATACACAAATCTTTATATATTTCTATTAAGTGTTACAATTAAAATTATATGACATTTTGAAATGGTATATCCAAAATTTCTTCTCTTTTTTTAACACCAATTAGGTTAAAAACAAAGAAATATTCTTTTGCCCATTTGCTTGATCCATACGAAGGAAGCTGATTTGATGTTGTTTGTCGTTTTGAACAATACAAAGGGGAAGTTATTGAATATGAAATCATTCCTTGAAAGCCAAATTATTCAACATGTAATTACCATCGAAATGGATTGAACCACTTGACTCAACTCTTTGTTCTTTATGTTTTTACTATCCAAAAAAATTTCTAACTTATAATTTTATGTTAAGTGTATGCTAGGAGAAAAATCTGGGTGCTTTTTGAAATGTATATATCATTTTTCTGGACTGTTTTGAAATTTACACATTAATATGGTTATGTTTTTAAATTAATTTGTAATTAAATCTGAAACCTAAGATGAAATATATTAACCTCTGCTAATCAATTTTAGTCATGCAATAGCTTTTTTTTAATGAGCAAGTGAATTAGTAATCTTTAACATCAAAGATTTTAGATTGGAGTCTCACAGAAAAGTTTCTTTTAACACCCAAAGATTCTAGATTGGAGTACATGTAACAAATAAATTTACCTTAAAAAGGGTATATTTTAGCCATTTTAAAGAGATTAAAATTTGTCTCTTCTTTTTTCCCGCTTTTCAATGGGGAAAAGAACTTTACTCTTTCTTACAAATTAATTGTCACGTTTTTTTTCCACAAGCTGATCAATATTGACTTTTTATGATATATTATGGAATATGAATTAACGTATAAAAGATGTTCATTGTATATATCTTGCCTTCAAATATAAGAAACCTTTTCATCCTTACCATATAACAAAAATCCAAAAACACTAATAAAAAAATACTTAACATAAATCGATAAAATAATAACTTATTACATCTATAAATATATCTATGTACATAAAAAAATACACCATTGAACACTATACTTACGGATATACAGTTTAAAAAAAATTACAATTGAAGGTACGTAAAAATTTCCGTATTAATTATATCAAATCCAAAAACAAAATTTATTTTATTCAACCATGCATAACAGCATAAATGGAATACTAAATAGTGAGGATGTGCTTGTAACTTTGTGTAGCATGCCTAGAATTTTACTTTGTTTTGAGTAATATAAACCGGAAATTAATGACACTATACACATTTATTTTTCTTTTACTAATAAAAAGGAATAAGAAACTTTTAAAATTAAAATAGGACTTCGTATCTCATGATAATAGTAAATCATTTATATTATTATTATTGCTGTGCAGAAATAATGAAACTGTTATAAACAGTGTCGCGTACATTGATGCCCACCTTGCATGTGAAAAGTAGAAGCAGGTACATTGCAAAACATTTTTACCTATTTCATGGTCCCATCAATAATTTCATTTTTTCCTTGAAACGCGGTTTATCTTGATTCAGACATTCAATAACATGCCTCTTCATAGCTCAGACATATAATCCATACCTCATATGAAGTTACAACCGTTCATTATTAGTTTGACACTCGAGGATAAGACCAAACCGTTCAATGAGGAAACTAATTAGTTTGTAAAATCTCCGGACTTGCCTGTAATAAGAAAATTGCAAGATTTGAACCTGAGTCTAAACTCCCCGGTGGAAGTTTGGGAGAAAGCGGGTGCCGCTAGACCATAATTTCATATGGAGGAATTCTAAATATGCATCTTTTAAAACATTTCTTTTACCGTCAATCCACTCAACTAAGCCGTAAACTAATTAATCATGCATGATGCATGCTATGCAAGCTATTTTAAATTCAAGTCTTGATTATATTCTGAAAACGTTTTAAATAAATTTCTGATATTATTACGTTGGTTATATTAAATACATATTTTTGTTTTTGTAGAAGAGAAATATAAAACAATGAACAAAAGTACTTAAATTAGCTAATGAGCAATGTTGTAAAACTCGCTAGACGGTCCCTAGACGGCTGATCCCTTGTAGGGAGTATTCGGGGAGTACTCGGCTTGTATTCAGACATGATAAACATAATATTGGATATTATATATATGTTAAGATAAACATAATCCACATTAAAATAAGCATAATTCATATGAAAAAAAAAACATAATTCAAAAAATTCATGCTTTGTTGTTATTTATAATTTTTTACTAATTTTTTTTTTAAAAAATAATAAAAAATTGTGGCCAAGTTGACATTGGAGGTCGAGTAATCCAGAGTACTTCGACTTTTGACCGAGTTAGACCTTGGCGAGTAATAGTGACCGAGTTGGGAAACTACGGCAATGTTGATGTCCGAGGACCTTGGAATCGTCGATTCCAACATTACTACTGAGAATGTAACATTATCTATTAATTGAACTAGGTGTATATATGCAAGTTCAAAGTTCATATTTTTAGAAATATAATAATTAATATTGTCTTTCTACGCTTAATAACACACACTATCATCCATATAAATAAAACATAAATTATAGAAAATAGCTAAAAGGAAAAGTATACATTTCAAATTTCATATAATTTGTTTGTCAAATAAGCATACATACAATGGAGCGCATATAATTACTATATTAGCACGTGGGAAGTAGAAGGTTGGTGAACATTGTGAAAGCACTTTATACGCTTCATATTATATAGCCCCACAAATAATGTGAAAACCGGACATATAATATAAGTATCATCAGTCACGCTATCAATTAACCGGTTTGATAATTTCCAACAACCCTAAAATCCTCACACCTAAACTAAATAAAAAAAAAGGGACATTTACATCGCTATCAATTTACCGGTTTGTAAAAATTCCTAAAGAAAATCCAACAATCCGAGGTTTAAATTTATCCGGTTTTGTTCAACAATTGTCCAACACATCCGGTTTTGCCCAACTGTGAAACGTAGTACGGTATGTGGGCCCAGTTGACTACGTCATTTGTCCGTTTGTAGACATTATATATATATATATATGGACCACCCAATGAGTCATTATTATTATTATTATTATTATTGTGTACGGCATGCCACCATATATTCGTATTCATAATTTCATATTCATATAAACGTACTGTCCAGTGTCCACTAAGCGTCCAACATGTGTTATTAGTGGCGTGGGCATGCATGGACGCCCTTCACTGATTTATTTCAACAGTATATGCACATATACATTCATATCTTAGAATGTGGTCTATCTTTTCAATTGGGACAAAATGATAGAGATTTTGACACTTATATGGTTAAAAGTTAAAACCGGACCGATTGGCTCGGCTAGTTCAGTTTCACCCGGTGAAACTGAGCATAAGCGAAACATATGTTCTTGTGAAACCCGGATGCGTGCACGGAGTGACAGCCTACCAATTATATATAAAGATATCACATTAAACACTATGGTATTTGATTAGATGTATTGCAATCCATGAGTTTTCTTATATATTTTTTTCTCTAAAAATGAACCATTTATCTTGTTGTATGTGTTCTCGCAAAATATAGTTTTCTATACACATAGATCCTTATCGTTCCATTTCGAAAACAATATGGTGATAAGATTCGTGAGAACCATATAAGCACATCATGTACATATTTAACATTTCAATGATAATGATAAAATAAAATAAAAATGACATATTTTTTTTCTCTATACTTTCTTTGATTTTCTCTGTTTTCTCGTGATTTTTTTAAAGTCTAAAAATGTACACATATGATACACATGTTCATAGAATGTAGTGATTATATGCATTTAAATAAAAGACTACAACGGTAGTTTAAAAGTAAATTGTAAACATATTAAAATCTACATACATTTTATATAAAAATAGTAAAACTGTAAAAAGAGTTTTGACATGTTTTGTCGTTATCAACGTATTATTTTGAAATGCTAGATGAACTATTAAATCTTCAAAACATTGCTTATTTATATGCATCAAAATGTCTTTTTATGGTCTTTTATATGTATGTGTGTATATAAATATTCCAATGTGTCTTATATTGTAACGTTTGCCTTTAGCAAATCGATATAACGAGAAAGCAAAACCGAGTAGTTTCGTTCTAATGTTTAGTTATCTTATTTTCAATTTTCAAAGGTTTTTATATGATTGTGTTGGCCCATTAAAAGGACAATTTCCGACTAAACCATGTGTCACAGGTAAACACAGTAAATAGATATGCACATATGCCCCTTGGGCCTTGGTGCATTCATCATGGTGTTTGATTTATTTTTTCTATACAATTTACGAGAACTTTTATATGATGTGTGTAAATAGAATATCATAAAAACTTATTGCACAAGCCGTATTTGGTTAATTGTGAATTTAAGAATGCTTTAGCACTTGAACATTGTTTTTTATTATGGTATTGTGTTGTTTGTATTTAAATACTTTTTGGTCCACTACAATCCACTTCACATGTACACATTTTAACATTCAAAATCATTAAATTGCATTAAACAAGGGTAAGCTCACAAATGAATCACTAACAGGCTATTGATCCATCTCGCTCATCTTCATTCTTCGAGTACCGAAGATCACCTTCAGTCACGAGAAAACTCATCACATCATAGATGAGAAAACCCCATGGCTCAACCTAAAACCCCATATTTTCTTTCCACATGTAGGACCTGAACCCAAGGCCACGGATAAGTAAAACTAGCCAACATGACATTCTACATGTGTTTTAGCAAACACCCAACCCAATCAAAATTCATAGACCCATCCACATTCTCTAGCCTCGCCTCTCACATATTTTCCATTCTTATGCAAAACAACCGTCTAGTCACCAACAATCAAGCCTTCTATCTCTCCGTGCCACATCAACAACCTCCAGTCCTCTGTTCGACAGGTTTCGTGCCCTTGACTCTAAAAACCATTCATCAAGCAATTGATGTTGATCAAATTTTATGTTAGTTTTCATGAGTGACGAAATGCTCTCGAATGTTCTAGTGCTGGTACATAGCTTTTCGATAGAAAATAGGAGGCGTAACCCTTTTTGTCTTTCTAACAGTGGCATTTCCGACTTTCTTCATTCGACATGGTTTCTCTAGGTAACATAAATAAAATAAAATAGAATAGAAGATAAATTATCTAAAAGTGATCAATATATAAATAACTTCATTATAAAAAAAATTATATAGTTACGTTAACATACATCACCATAGGTCCATTCCTGTAATAAAGTATAAACAAGTATCTAACCTTAGATCACAATGCGAGTTATTGTTATAAAATACTATATTAATTTTGTCATCTTGTAAGTTTATTCACAAATAAAAAATTTATGGTTTATACTAATAATTCTTTTAGAATTCGCGTCCCCATGTGGAGATCAATTTGGTTGGTATTCCTTGCTAAACAACCCACAACTCCATTGTGGATCCAACAAAGTAGGTTTAAATTGAAAATGATTAAAACAAAAAGAAAGATATTAAGATTCGTGACAAATAAACTTTGGGTTGGAATCCATGTGGTGACAACTAAAAATATTTTCCATTATTGTAAGTAAAATTTACTTCATTTAATGCTTACATACTTTTATACCACGCTCGTTTCACATAAAGTAGAAATTCAAAGAAATTAAAATTAAATTCCATCACATGGCATGACATGTTCGAATCCGACAGAGATTTAATTAAAATTTAGGTGAATTCCATTGAAATGTTATGATGGGTGGAATTTATAAATCCTTTCAGTTTTGAAAGACAAATTAAAAAATAACATATATAATATTTTTAACCTCGCGGCCCCTCTCCCAGAGAAAAAAAGGTTAAAGTTTTAACCCATGTGCCGAAAAAAAAAGATTCATAGTAAACATATTTGTATATTGTTAAATTACGGGTGTTAATTTATAACATTAGAAATTATGAAAAAAATTAAAAAATAGATCAAATTAACAATTAGTAAATTTATATTTATATAATCTAATATATGGGGATTAATGTGTGAGTGACAAGTTTCAAAACATGTATGCTTTTATTAAAGAGCATAGATAATGTGTCTAGGATATCCAGTTTTTAAACCAGTAATGTATAATGAAACCGTAAGATTAATGCATGCTTAATGTTGGGTTTGCTTAAGCAAAAAAAAGACGAATAAAATGATTAAAAAGCTAAAGTGGTGGAAAGTTAGAATTGAAATCTACATGATATGTCAAAGAGGATGTCAAATGAAGAGCACTAGTTAAGAAAAAGGTGAAAGAGGCACATTAAAGCTCATTGATTAGCCGATTATAACCTATTAGTCAAAATTATTCATTAGTGTAGAGGAGATTAGGTCAATTACGGAATCAATCATAAGTGCACACATCCATTCTTTATTCCAGTTACAAATAATTATACTTCGCCTAAATGCTAACTTTTAAGTTTTAACCCTTTTCAGTTTTGTTTTCTAGTTATAAAAATTTTGTAATTTTATTTTTATTTTTATTTTTAAGGGCAAGCTTGATTTAAAATTAACATCCCGGTTAGAAAATCCTAATTGGAGACAAAACCAAAATTATATATAAGTAACGGGTTTTTAAGCACGTTATCTTACTCCAGCGAAATTTACAATTACGAGATGAGAATCACAAAAAAGGAACCGACGCAATCAAATCAAACATAGTACCCTTGGAGTCGACTTGAGAGCCAAAATCATATCATTCCGAGCTCTCTAGATATTCCACTATGTAGAAAAATTGATTGCCTCAATAACCTTTTTTCTTCTTCACCCATCTAGTCGAGTCCAACCGGTTAGTAATATTCTTAAGACTCCTATTAACCGGGAGCTCCACGTCCAACCACCAATCGAGACGTTCTAAATGTTAGAAGCCAAATAACACTTCCAAACGCTTGATCCAAAACTTCCACTGACATCGAATAACCGGAAATAAAATTGAAAGAATATGTACACCTTTATAAAAATGTTTGTATTAGAAATACTTGTCTATAGATATGTTCAAATGGAAAAATAAAACATGTGGTAAATAGATATGTTTAAAAATAAAAATAAAATATTTGGTCAAATTGAAAATACGAGAAGGGAGAAGACTTTATTCCAAAAAGGTTTCACACTAACTGAAATTAGGGCTGTTCAAACTGTTCGTCGCTCAAACTTGCTCGCCGATCGCTCGAAAATTGCTCGGAAAATGCTCGCTCGTTTTTTCGCTCGATTGAAAACGAGCCGCTCTGCTCGGTTTGGTTTGTAAACGAGCCAAGCAACGAGCAAGGGTTCGCTCGGTTCGACTCGGCTCGAATATTTTTAATTTATTTTATATATAATTATATATGAACAAATATGTAAATATATAGACAAAACACATAAATATAAGCTTAAAATTAATTTTACCCATTTAAATTTTTCATATTCTGTCAATTTTATAGTTTTATTTGTTCGATTCAAGTTTTTAGAATACTAAAAGTTTGTTTACATGATCATTATATCTCACTCTAAACTTATTTTTGATCAAAATTTACAATATATTTCATGTTTGTCTAAAAACTACTAATTTATTTATAAAATATATTATTTACAACCTTTAAATTGGTTTCTTATTAAAAGTTTTTGAAGTGAAAAAGAAATAAATAATGTTCGAAATCGCTCGATGTTCGATCGAAAAATGCTCGATTCGATTTTGGCTCGTTTCAGTTTTTCGCTCAGTTTGAATTTCAGCCGCTCAGTTCGATTCGGTTGTAAACGAGCCCAGCAACGAACAACCCTTCGCTTGGTTCGGCTTGACTCGGCTCATGAACAGCCCTAACTGAAATAAGCCATGGTGAAAATATTTTAATTATTTTAGTTATTTCGATCAAGCAATTGGAATTCATGAAATAAAGAGACAAAGATATCTTAGATATCCATTAACTTATCATCCAATGCAGAAATTAAAGTAATTTTTTAGTAATTTATTGTATAAGATAATAAACAATACATGCATAAAGTTAAAAAGAGAGTACTTTTCAAGGTTTTATTACTTCATAGGTAATCCAAAATGGATCACTAGTGAAAAGATATACGATCTTATCCATGTTTGTATTCATAGGAAAGTCCAACGTAGGAACTCTTGTTGACGACAAAATTGACCTTCTCATGTCATTATCAGGTAATGTTAGCCATTATTATTTTGTCAACAGTGAATATGGTCTTTCTTTAAGGTTGAGATTAAGACCTTAATCTTAATATAACATTCACTAAAACCAGAAGGTCGTAGGGTGTATTACTGGGCGAGAAATTGGAACGACAAATATGGTTTTGGGGCGAGAACACAGCCCCCAAGGCTACATATGGGACGGATTGTGGGAGGGCGACAACTATTTATCGACTGTTGTGTATTTCTGTTTAATATTATTATGTGTGTGTGTGTATTAGGGATGAGCTTTTTTTCCTAAATACTCGTACCCGTACCTGTTTAGTACCCGTACTTGTACCCGTACCTGTACATATCTTTTGGGTACGGGTATGGGTACGCAAATTTACTGATTATAGGTACGAGTACTTTCGGGTACATGTACGGGTATAACAGGTACTAGTACCTGTTTAGAATATGTAGGGGTTTTTATTAGGTTTCCAACACTTATGACTTAGCTCTCAAGCATGATTTTCAAAACATAATATATATATTAGTTGAATAAGTTCATTCTCAATTTATATGTGTATATTCATATATTGTGTATTCGTGTATTTTTTATTCATTAAAACGTATATGTGTAATTGTGTATATAATTAAATAACATGTATTAACTTTCTCTCATGTTTTTCTATAGAAATTGAGGAAGCAATAAACTAAGAAAAGGAAAAGGGAATGGATTTTATATTATGGTTGATTTGTTTCATGTTTAGTTTTGGTATTATGTTTTGATTGCGGTACTACGGTTTTGGTATTATAGATAATTGATTGTCGGTATCTTATTGCTACCGATACCTAGTTTAGTGGAGACTTTTTTTAAAAAAAAAGCGAGTACTGTACCCAAAGTACATGTACCCGTACCATATAATTCGGGTACGGGTATGGGTACCAAGATTTACTGATTTTAGGTACGGATACTTTCGGGTACAGGTACGGGTATAGGTACGGGTACAGTCCCGATCTCATCCCTAGTGTGTATGGAGATACAACACTATTAGACTCCAAGAAAAAAACCCAATATTTATTGACTGGACGTCACATGATGCAAAACGTCCCATTTAATAGTCTCTTCAATACACATAGCCTTACGAAAGCAACATCTTTAATAATTCATTTGAAATGAAAAGATTAAGTTGCAAATGGATCTCATCTCTCCTTTTAATTCTCTTTCTAAATAAACTATTTTGTAGAAAATAAATTAACTTGAAATGTTGTTTGCGACAATACAAATGACGTTTATCGTTTTAACAAGGAGATTAATACATATAGAGATAAAAAAATCATTGTAAAACGCGAAATTATTAAACACATACATATTTTGGGTTCTTGAACTCATATATAGAATACATTTGAAGTTGTGCATAAAAAACATACTTTTCTGTCGTCGGAAATGAATATTATAGAAGGTAAAAAGTGCGTTAACTTATGACTTATAAGGAGCGAATGCAACCACGGAATTGTGCCCTCCAAATCCAAAAGAGTTAGATATGGCTGCATTATTAAGATCTCAAAAGGTTAGTTAAAACTTATAAATTAAAATACATCAAATATAGAAAATAATCATTGACCACATACATACCAACGTTGACTAGATGTTGTTTCTTCACATTTGGGACCGTATCAATGTCAACTTCAGGCTCCAAGTTCTACATATGTACAATAATTAATAATCAATATGAGCCCAAATGCATGTACCCATAGTTGAAATAATTAAAAGCAACATTTTATGTAGTACATCTTGGTTAATCGTGGGGTGTAGCCAACCGGTGGCGATTGCTTTTATGCATGCAATGGCTTCCAACCCACCAGCAGCTCCAAGACCATGTCCGATCATTGACTTAAACATGCACCATAAACATTTCATTACTTACGTATACATGCCATACAGGGTTAGGTTCATGAGATAACATACATTGAATACATAATGAACAGATCAACTGAATTAACTTTTTTTTATCGATGATTCAATTTTTTAAAATTTTGCACTTATTTTTAAACTTTTTATCGTTTACCTAAACATGTGTATGTTGTGTATAGATAACATAACATGTACATGATTTACACATGTGTGGCCGTGTAGGTTATCTATGTAAAGAAAATTTGTTCCTATCGTTTTTTGCATTATGAGAGATGAATAAACCTTCTATTTCTATAATTTTTTCCATTGAAAAAAATGCATAATTTGTTTAAGTCTATGTGTTATCGCAATATTTAGCATTATGCATTGACCTCCCTACATATCTATCATTTAAGTGTTTCTTGCCTTGGTCCCATTCATCTTCATTTCAGACGTATTCTTGAAGATCTTTTTAATTGCGATAACTTCAGCCAAATCTCCGGCTAGGGTTGATGTTGCATGACAATTCACATAATTAACCTTCAAATTTATAAAGTGTAGATTTTTAGAATCCAAAAGGTATCGCATATGTCGGGTAACTAAATTGTAGAAATGTGACCTCTTCAGGAGAAACACCGGCATGTTGTAAACATTTGGTTATGCAAGACGAAATTCCAAGCCCGTCTTTGCGAGGATCGGTCATGTGATGTGCATCACATGTGATTGCACCTCCCAAGTACTCGGCAATGATATTTGCTCCTCTTTTAGTTGCATGCTCCAAACTTTCCATTATCTGTTTAATAATCCAATTTGTTTCAAAGTTACAATTATAACATTTACAAGTGTGAGTGCATGCTCAAATTAATCCATGTGTTATGTATGGCAACATTTGAGTTGGATTCTAGGCTTGGGCTCAAATTTTCATAGCCCAACTAAATGTCACGAAAACTTGGGTAATTTAATGGGCCCATGAGTCTATTTATATAGTCTTTTCTATTTAATTGGGCATTTAGGCTTATTGGATTTAAGGGTGATTCTGTAACTGTTTATAGAGATGTTCAACGAAACCGGTTCCTGGAACTGAACCGGTGGACCCGAACCGGACCCGAACCGGTTCCTACCCGTTTTTTGTAGGAACCGGACCCTATCTGATTCAACCCGATAATCCGTGACCGGTTCTTGCATTTCTGAGTGGGGGCGGGTAGGAACCGGAACCGAACCGGAACCGGTTCTGGAACCGAACCATCCGGAACCGGTTCTAGCCGTTGGATCGAATATAGCCGTTGGAAATCGTTTTTTTTGGCCGTTTTTTGACCGTTGGGGTCAAAAATAGTCGTTTTTTGGCTCCCCCAAGCACCCCACTACTAGTATAAATAGGTATTTGGTGTCATGGGTTCATCACAACACTCAAAACGCAAACCCGAACGCAAAAAAATACAAAAAAACGCTATTACAACGTTTTGAGTTCTCTAATATCTTGTTTTCTCTTCTTCTATATTCATATTTGTTGTTATGGCTGCCTCACAATCATCGGTTGGTCAAGGTTCCAACGCCGAACATAGTTTCGTTCGTATTGTACCTCATAATCGTAATCAAGAGATTTGGTGCAATTGGGATTTGGTTGAATTGAGTGACCATTCATTGAAGGCTCGGTGCAAGTTTTGTGGGATTTATTTAAACCCACTTTCGAATTCAAATTTGAAGAAACACATCGAAAAACCGTATTGCAAGGCGTTGAAAAAGAACGTCGATTCGCAACAAACGCAAATGGATAGTGAAGGCGGAATATTTACATACCAAATTGATCGAGTTCAAGATCGTATGGCGAAGTTTGTGATTCAAGAAGCTTTGCCGTTTAGCCACTTCGACAACCCTCGCTTAACCGCCATTATTCGAGATACGCTTCAACCACAATACACTCACGTAAGTCGTCATACTCTTAAACGTTATTGTTTAAAATTGTGGAAGAAGGCCAAAAAGGTACTAATTGCATATTTTGAAAATATAAATACGGGAATAAACTTAACTAGTGATGTTTGGTCGGCTCCACATGGTCTACCCGAATCTTATCTTTGTGTCACCACTCATTGGGTAGACCCGTCATCATGGGAAATGATGAAACGCACCATTGCTTTCGAACTCTTTGAGTATCCACATACGGGAGATAATTTGTTTGAAATTTTAGATTATGTTATAAAAACTTATAAACTAGAAAATAAAATATTTTCAATGGCATTTGATAACGCGTCGAATAATACATCGGCGGTTGATAAATTAAAATTAAAATATACGCCGATTTGCAATGGTGTATTTTTTCACTCAAGGTGTGTTGCACATATCATTAATTTAATCGTGCAAGACGGACTTGCTTCGGATGAGGTTACATCGGTTATAAACGATTTTAGACTAATGATACATGAAGTTTTTAAGAAAAGTAAAAAAAGACAAATGGAATATAGAAAATTTTGTAAAGATACGGGAAGAAAAGCTTTGGGAGCTAATTGGGATGTACCTCATCGATGGAATTCCACTTGCATAATGTTTCAAAGTGCTTTGAAACAAAAAGAAACTTTACAAATGTTTCATTCTAGTCTTGCCGAGAATGATTTGGCAATCCCCTTTTCAAATGAGAAATGGGAAATTATCAATGACTTATCGACTTTTCTTGAAGTTTTTAAAACATCAACTACGAAACTATCGGGAACGTATTATCCGACAAGTCCGTTGGTTCTTTCGGAGTTATTTTTAATCGTTAACAATCTTAAAGAATTTGAAAATAAAAGTCCAACGTTTTCAAACATCATATTACCAATGAAGTTTAAATTAAAAAAATACTTTCTTGAATTGCCACCGGTTTTTACTTGCGCCGCCGCTTTAAACCCAATGTTAAATGTTACGGGGGTTAAATGTGTGATAGACGAAATTTTTTCAGCCTTAGATATGCATGAAGTTGACCCAAACTTTTCAACAGAGGCAAAAAATGATTTTAACTTGAATTTTAAATTTATGTATGACTTTTATTTAAATAAATATGGGTCAAACATACACATGCCTATGCCGAGAGGGTCTTCATCAAGTTCAAGTGCTACTAGAGTACGAGATCCCATGATTAGCCTTATGAACACTGTTCGCAACGTAACGACTAAAAAACAAAGGGGTAACACCCCTTCAAGCGAACTAGGAAGGTATAGTGCAAATGATTACTCTATCGGTTTATCCGAAGAGGAATATGGCACTTTTGATGTTTTGGCTTGGTGGAAGGTAAAGGAAACCGAGTTTCCGATTCTTGCCACCATGGCCCGTGATTTACTAACCGTCCAAGCTTCTACGGTAGCTTCGGAATCCGCTTTTTCTCTTAGTGGCAGGGTAATATCGGTGAGAAGAACAAGACTAAATTCGGAGTCGGTGGAGATGTGCATTTGCTTAAAGGATCACTTGGACTCAATCGATCGTATTCAACACGTAACCACTCTCGAAGATGAAACACCACTTGATGTTCGAGTGCACGACGAACAAGAAGGCATTTCTACAAGTAATTCCGAGGAAGAAGTTGTGATCAGTGGCAACCTTCAGTAGTTGTCATCAGTGGCAACCTTCAGTAGTTATCATCAGTTGCAACCTTCAGTAGTTGTCTTCAGTGGCAACCTTCAGTGGTTGTCTTCAGTGACAAACATCTTCAGTAGTTGTCTTTTCTTCATCAGTTAATTGTTTATTTTTATGTTAATTGTTTTTTTAATTTTTCATGTTATACAAATACGAATCGTAGTTTAGAATCCAAATCGCAAACGAAAAACGAAAAAAAAAAAAATTTTTACACTGTAACCGGTTACGGTACAGGAACCGGGTTAGGAACCGGTAAGAACCGGTTAGATAGGTTAGGGGTCCGAGGGTGGGAGAACCGGTTCGGTTCCCTAACCGGTTCGAGCCTGGAACCGGTTTAAAAGGGGGTTTTGAATATAGGAACCGGCTAGTCCCAAACCGTTTTGAACATGCCTAACTGTTTATAGCAATTTTTTGCTTATTACACAAAGTGATTTGACTTGAATTGATATATATTTTCTTTTTCTTTGTAACTTCTTAATTTAAAACATTTTATAAGAAAAATGGATATAATATTATGATATTTTATCTACACTTCGATAAAAGTTTTTAAAAACGGAAATTTATCAAATATAAACTTTTATATTTGTACGATTCCATTTTCTGTCACAAAATTTATATCAACATTAAGATAAAAGCAAAGCATCGCAACATCATATTCGTTTTTTTTATAAAACATTAAAAGTAATAAAATGCAAACAAATATATATTTCAAGAAATGTCATATGACTCATATTAGCTGGTGCATTTAGCCAAAGAAAAAGAAATTGACACAAACAGTATGACTTGGATTTTACTATTTTAGTAATCCAAGTTATATCCGAGTGACTGATAATAATTCATATTGTAAATATGTAAATAATAATTCATATTGGAAATATGTAAATAACACTTAACTTAATTTTCGTTGTTTCATTCTAGCCCTAACAAAAAAGTAACTCCGCACGCCCCTAACTTTCATTTATATCGTTATAAAAATGAATTGCGTGAGTAATTGTTATAATGAATTATTATCGATCAACGAATATTAGTTTGCTTTATTAGCATTCATATTGCCCTAATAAAGAGATGCATACCAGGACACCTGCACCTTCACCAATAACAAACCCATCGCGGTCTCGGTCCCATGGTCGAGAAGCCTTGTGTGGCTCATCGTTTCTTTGCGACAAGGCCCTACACGCTATAAACCCGCCGACCCCCGTAGGATTAACTGCAGCCTCAGTTCCACCAACTACCATAACATTTGCTTCTCCTCTACTAATATGGTTTGCAGCCGCGTAAAAGCAATAATTCGCAGTTGCACAAGCCGTCGAAATCGAGTAGTTAGGCCCCATTAAGCCCCTATCTATCGCCAACAAAGCGGACCCCATGTTGGTTATCGAGTAAGGAATAAAAAACGGTGTGATCTTCTTAAACCCCTGCTGAATAAGCGCCTCCACACCGTTACTAAACGTCGTTAGACCCCCCATACCCGACCCCACAAGAACCCCGATCCTCGTTCGATCAATCTGTTACATAAGTAACACCATCTTGTTTAAGTAATCTTGGAACAAAAAAATGTTAAAAGGGTTATATTTCTGTAGCAAAATGTTCTCTTACTTTATTTTATTATTAAATAAACTTTTATATACAAGTAAAATGTTACTCTTAATCTACTTTATTATTAAATAAACTATTAATTAAAAGTAAAATGTTACTCGTACTCTACTTTATTATTAAATAAACTATTAATTAAAAGAATAATGTTATTCTTACTCTTACTCTACTTTATTATTAAATAACTTACGGCTTCAAGAGCCTGTTGACCAAGATTAGCGTCATCGAGGGCTTTTCTGCCGGCAACCAAACAATACCTCCAGCAGTCGTCGAGACGACGATCATTCTTTCCTTCGATATAACCCGCTGATGAAAAGTTGCGGATTTGACCCGCGAAACGAACGGTAAAAGGGGTGGCGTCAAATTTATCGATAAGGGTGATTCCGCTTTGTCCTTCTAGAAGCTTTTCGTAGAACGTGTTAACGTCGTTTCCAAACACCGAAACAACTCCCATTCCGGTAATGACAACCCTCTTCTTTGGGTCGGTTTCTCGTTTAGGAGGTGAAATGGTTCGTGCAGCCATCGGATTGATCGGTCGAGATTTTGAAGCTTAGAATATGAACATTGTGTTAGTAATTAAAGTTTAACAATTTAATAGTTACTACAATATAAAGTATATACATTGAAAAGATTAATTACTAACCTTTGAAATGGTTATACTGAAGCAAAGAAGCTGAATTACAAGTGGCTGCAATGCTTGCCATTATCAAATGTTATAATTGTTGATCTGTTTCTCAAAGACTAAAACAACTAGTAAACACTTTTTGTGAATGGTTGATGGCTAATTAATAGTTCTGGAGTGGTAGTTGGTAACCCATTTTTGCATGTTCATTGGACTCTTAACATGAAGCATTGGTCATCTTTCATGACTCCTAGAATATTAAAACCATGTGTCATTGTATTTAGAATTGAAATACTACAATGATATCTTAAGTGGATATATATGAAATATTAGTGTACATAGAAAACATAGAAAATAATAACGTGAAAAATACATAACGAGGGTCTTGTGATGCATAAGTGTATATTATGCATCAGTATTATTACAATACCTTGTAATAATACTTTTTGATACACATGCTTAAAGTAACCCTCAAAAAAGCGATTATATAGGTGAAATAAATATCTCATGGTTTCTCATTAATTGATCCAAGTGTTCTCACCTAAATAAATATGATGGTTTTACAAGATAAATTATTTTTTTTTGAACGATCAACTAAATAACGCCGACTACTTCGTACGCGCCCCCCATTGGCTAAAGGTAGCCCATGCCGGCCACTATTCCGGACGAACGAAACCCCTAGCGATCCACCCAATTGAGGGATTCACCGGATAAAATCCGACCCCCACACCAGCCTAATGGCACGACAGCGAGCAGCCGGTAAAACCGGGTGAGATCAGGACTCGATCCCTGGCAAGCTAGGGTCATTCCGCATATCTCCCATATAAGTTGGTGATAGTAAGATTTGAACCTCATACCTCTCACTAGTAAAGTGAGTGCTCTACCATTGAGCCACATCCAACCTTACAAGATAAATTAATGATAAGAAATATTTGAAATACGAATGGCTAACTAACTTAGGGATAACTAGTCATGCTATATAAAACAAGTGAGAATAGTAACAATATTATATAATTTGATAATCGGCAAAGATGCATCCACGCAAGCTGACGTTTGGACATTCATTTCTTCGTTTGTGTTTTAATTTTTTCGTTTGTGCTATCATTTTCTTGTTCGAGAATCAACTACATTTGAGCTTTCATTTTTTTGTTTGAGATTTCATTATTTCGTTTGGGTTTCTATTCCTTAGTTTAGGATTCCATTTCTTTGTATGGGCAACCATTATTCGTTTGGGCTTCAGTTTCTTCGTATGAGCAACCATTTGTTCATTTTGGATTTCATTTATTCATCTTAGCTTTCATTTCTTTGTTCGGTATCCATTACTTGGTTTGGTCTTTCATTTCTTCGTTTGGGCAACCATTTGTTCGTTTAAAGTTCTAGTTTTTCATTCGTGCCTCCATTTCTTCGTTTGGGCTACATTTCTAAGTTTAGGCTTCCATTTCTTTGTTTGGGCTACCATTTGTTCGTTTCGGCAATCATTTGTTCATTCGGGATTCCATCCTTCGCTTGGGCTTCCATTTCTCTGTATGGGCAACCATTTCTTCGTTAGGGATTCAGTTTCTTCGATTTGGCTTTGATTTCTTCATTTCGGCTACCATTTGTTCGTTTGTGGGTCACTATCCAATGTATTTAATGAGGTTTTTAAAGATCTATGACTTGTAAAATTTTGTTTGTCATTATCTATATCTTATGAACCCATAAAGCATGCTATTGTGTATATATTAAATTTAACTTTTTTATTGTATTTTTTTAACCACACGTCTATTTCTCTATCCTAGTTTATATTTTATATAATAGCTATGAATGAGGATAGATACTTCAATACGAAATCCAACTATAGTGATTTGAGTTGATACCAAGAATTAGTGATCTTATCATGGCTCCATTATTTTTTATGTATACCTTCTTATGGCAACAATACTTTTAATAATTAGGTGGAATACCCGCGTTATGTAATATGTTATCAGTTATCATATATGAGTATTAAGTTACAGCTGCATTTATAATTTATAATTTCTTGTAGAAGTCATCATCATGTATATTTGTTTAGTTAAGTCGATTTATTTTATTAATCATCCTCTTGCTAAAAATGTATTTACATTAAAACCTAATGTGCAAATGAAAAAAATCATAGCAAACTAGTATGGGGTAATTGAAAGGACGACGGAATGGAATGGACGTGGTAATGAAATGGACAAAGGAATTGAATGGGTTATTACCATTCCAATGAAATGTTTGGTTACCACATGGGAATGAAATGAATTATTACTTTGTATTGTTGGTAGGTAATAAAAAAATAAAATTAAAATGGTAGTGAGTGGTGGTGGTGGTGGTGGGAGCGGTGGCGGTAACGGTGGAGGTGATGGTGACGGTAACAGTGGCGATGGGAAGCGGTGACGGTGGGCGGCGTGTGTGATGGTGGGGCGATGATTGATGGATGCGGCGGGCGGCTAGAGGAGGTGGGTGGCTAGCACTGATGGCGATGGTTTGTGGAGGCGGCGGTGGACGCCGATGGTGGTGATTGGTGGTAGTGGCGGCGGTGGTGGGAAGCATTGAGATATATGCGGCGGGCGGCTGGTGGCGCTGGGTGGCTGGCACCAATGGCGATGGCTGGTGGAGGTGGTGGTGGCGGCGTTGGACGGCGATGGTGGTGGCTGGTGGCAGCGGCGGTGGTTGGTGGTGGTGGTGGGTGTTGATGGTGGGTGGTGGTGGTGTTGGGAGGGTGGTGGAGGTGATGTAGGGTGAAGGAGAGAATGGAATGAAAAAAACATCGAGGTATGGATGGAATGAAATTGGGGTATTTTAGAGAGAATGGAATGGACTAGGTAATGGGTCATTTCATTCCTTTGGTCAACCAAACACACTATTTTCCATTCCCTCACAATGAGTCATTCCATTCCGTCCTCCATTCTTGCATACCAAACACTACCTAAAAGTATTGATTTGTTGTATGTACGTAACAAATTAGCCACACAATCCACTACAAAAGACAATTCGAAAACTTAACCCAACCAAAAATTAACATAGCAATAACGACACTAAAGAAACCAAAAAATCTCGCTCTTTGCAGCTGCGGGTTGTCACGAATTTGGCTGGTATTTGTTAGCCTTGTGACAATACTATAGTCAAAGTCAAAAACTACATTCATCAACACCCAAATACCAAAATTTAACATATTAAAAAAAAAATTCTTGAAACGTCAACGGAGATAAACCCAAAAAATAAATTTGTCATAGTCCAACCATGCATTCCTTCGAAATAATTGGGTACTTTACGGTAATGGATGTAAACCCTACACATCAAATCAACGACACCGGAACTAAACCCAAAAAGTAATTTCATAAACGTCCAACTGCACATTTGTTGGTATTGGTTAGGTTCGTTACGGTTCCGAATACTAACCATTGAATTAAATGATTAAAAAAACATAAAGGAACTAGAGCTAAACCCGAAAAAAAATATCGTCAACGTCCGTTCGCGCAAAATTAAATTCGTCAAAGTCCATCCACAAATTCGGTCAGCATCGGGTTGGTTCTTTATGCACCGGATCTTAGTTCAATTGGACGGCTGAACACATTTGCGAGTAGTAGTGTCACTCTTGTTAAGAGTCCAGATCGTGATCTCACTACTGTTAAATGTTAACAAACATCGATAGATGTCTAATTTGCACGTGATGTTGGAGACTTTATTAGAAATTCAACGTTTTTATGTAATTACTAAAATTGTGACTTAAATTCGCATGTGCAATAAATAAAGGACTAATAATGTAAATAGCTTGTTAGCCCATTAAATAGCATTAGGGAACGGGGTGTGCATGAATCGGTTTGAATTGGTTTTGAACTCAAATCGAAATTTCGATTTTTCTTTTTTTAAATTTGAAAACTAGTCGGGTTCAATTTTGGTTTTTACAATTGGTTTGGTTTTTGTTCTTTCGTTTGGGCTTGAAATTTGTGTATTAAAAAACAGCTCTAAATAATGAATTTGGGACTCAAACTTTTAAGACTAATCTTTCTTTTCTCTTTAATCAATAAATACTTGAATGTTAGACAATTTAGCCTACACAATGTAAAATCCATAAATTCAATAGCAATGATAAGGTTTTTTTATATATTAAAAGGTTTGATTCAGTTTGATTTTATGGTTAAGTTCGGTTTTCTAGTTTATAGTATATGCAAAACCTAAACAGAATCGGAAATAATGTTTCTGAAAAAACATAGAATAAACCGTTGGTTTTGGGCAAGGTTTGGTTATTTCCGGATCGGTTTCTTTTGTTCCATGCATACCCTTAAACAACAACCTATTACCTTTTTATGTATCATACAATTGTTCTTCAATGGGAAAATTTGAAATAACTATTTCATTTACAAACGTATATCTTATTATTCTTCTATATTAAAAATCAAACCAAACCAAAGCAAACCATATAGGCTCAAACAATATTACAATGTCGAATCAGCCATGCTCCAAGACGACCACGGTCTGATCAAATCATGAACACATAGGGCAATACATTAGCCCGTTTTCATTACATTCGGAACACCTTTCTTTCTCTTTTTTACCATCCACCGCGATCTTACAACTCCCCCCACATTCCAAACACGGCACAAACCTTGCACCACCGCACCCTTCACACGCTTGTCTTCCAACCTCCCTTTCAATTCCAACCCGACTCAATATCCTTCTGAGTCGACCCGTCTCGTTTAGCCCCACAATCTCATCTACTCCCCCAATATACCTACCCTTCACAAACATCCTTGGCACGGTCACCGAGTCACCAAGCAACTCTTTCAACTGCGATCGAAACTCACTGTGTAACGATATGTCTCTCTCTTCATACAAAAACCCATGGAGCTCCATAATAGACCTAATCTGGTTACAATCCTCATAGGTCCTTCTAACCCCACCCAATGATGTCAAATATATAACCACTTTTTTAGACCCGCCAGGCGGGCAGATTTCGGGGTAATCCTCAAGTGGGTCCCGCTTCATCCAAAGCGGAGGTAAACCTTGTTTTTCTCTCTCCTCTTTATCTCGTAATAAAAACGGGTTATCTTTCAAAGATTTGTACCCTTCTGGCACCGGGGGCGGTATACCTCCGCCCCCTGACACGGATTTGGTACCCGGGTCAGTCCGTTTCAATTGGATATTTCCCAATTCGTTATACGACTCGGTTTTTTTCAATACGGGTTTGGTTTACTTGTCGTTTTCGTATTGTTTTCGAGTTCTTCAAGCGTGTGGAACGAGAAGCTCTTGCGTTTCATCTTTTTCTCGGGCTCGGGCTCTTGTGGCGTGGGCCCGGGTGGTGGACGAGGTGTCGGGTTGTTTAAGGTGGGCTTCAAGTGTTCTAAATCTTTTTTCACTTCATCCCATGGTTTTGGGACATCTTCATCATTGTCAAGTGTTTCAAGTATTGGAACTGGCAAGTGGCTAGGCAGTTTTTCGACCACCACGGGTTTTTCAACTTCTTGTTCTTCGACGGCTAGCCATGGTTCTTTGATGGCGTTGATGTCGAATACAGTGAAGCTAGTGGCGGATGGACGATAAACGTCTATGGTTCCGGCTTCTACGTGTTTAGATGATGCACAACCCATGGTTGGTTGAATGCAGGGTACGTTTCGGATGTTGTGGAAATGGGATTAACAATTAACAGGACATGTGTAGTAGTAGTAATAATAATAATAATAATAATATTTTTGTGGCTTAGATGGTTTAAGCCTTAAGGTTTATCCTTTGGGCTTTGTGGTGTGTGAGTTTTGATTAGAGGTGCACAAATCGGGTATTTAAAAAACCCGGAACCGGGTAGGAACCGGTTCCGGGTATGGTCAACAAAAGTCAAACCCGGTTCGGTTCCGGAACCGGTTCCGGGTATAGTCGGGTATTTGACCGGGTTTTGACCGGTTCCTCCGGGTTTTTTTCGGGTTTTTGACCGGTTCCTCCGGGTTTTTTCCACCGGTTCCGGGTCGGTTCCGGTTCCGGAACCGGCTCCGAGGAGAAATCCTATACCCGGTCAGGAACCGGTTCCGGGTATGGGTTAGAACCGGTTCCGGGTCGGTTCCACCGGTTCGGTTCCGGAACCGGTTATTTTGTGCACGTCTAGATTTGATTGTATGTGTCACGGTCACGATATTCGGGTTGTTTTTATTGTGGATTGTAAGGTCACAACGTGCTTCTTTATGTGCCTTTAATTTTGTTTCGTCTTATTTGATCATTGAAAATGAGCTTCAAACTATTTGAGTTTTAATATTTTTAATATTTATTATCCTTTTCAAATAAAATGTTTATACTAATCGAAGAATAATGAAAACCCCGTTAGGAGGTATAATGTATTATTAACCAAATATATATAAGAGTACAATGAGATAAATACACTAAAACATAATTAAATACAATCTTCTAACTATGGTAACACTATAATAATAAAACTCCAATAATATATTTTATAATATTCTCTAATGATCATGTTTACACGCAACCACTGAAGCTCCAATATCACTTGTGTCAATCCAAGCTGGTCCATAATTCATCCTTAGACCATGTGTTACGGAGGAATTACATAGTGCAAAAAGTATTGTCATACGGACGGAGAAATATTCATTAACTTTTTCTTTAAAAACGCGTAATGATTTGACTAAAAACACATATTTAATCTTTTTTTATGAAAATGTGAATGAGATGATTTGATTGGTTGGAATGGGCCAGGCCCCACACCCTTGTGGCCTTTTCTATTGGCGTTGATAACATGGTAACGCCCAAAAGGACTCTATACCCTTTGGCGCCCTCTTTTCAACTTAGTGTAATGGTTTACTATACAAAAGTAGGGTGAAGTGATGGGTAGTGAAACGGAACCCATCACCTCTCCATCACATATGGTCGTGTGTGTATATGTATTGTATAAGAGTGTAGAAGAGGATGAAATCATGTTAAAACTGTATGTTGGGTTAACCCCGTTCGATAAAGGCTAGTTAAAGACGTATTCCGGCCCGGCCCATAGGGGTGGCGAGGTGGTCGACGGCCACAGGCCCGACACCCCGTTAGGCCCGAAATATATATTTTTTTAAATTATATTTATTTTTATTAAACACAACAAGTATATTTAATGTTTAAACTTAATTACATGACTACTACCTTGGTCTAGTGGCAAAGGGGTATTACTCTCAACCACGAGGTTATGGGTTCAAGTCTCATTTGAGACATGTTTAATCTTATTTCTATACAAATGTTTTTACACAACCCAAATTATAACTAAATAAACCTATATAAAAATTTAATTGTTTAAACCAACAAAATACTCATTTTAGTTAAGGCCAAAAAAATTTCCCCTTCGGCTCAAATTTTTATTTTTGCTTTCTCGAAGCCGGGCCTGGACGTATTCTACTACAATTAATTACTATATAAGGCATTAAGGCTTATGATATAGGCAAATCATCTAATTTTTGAAACGAAAATTACAAAGATAAAAGGGAGTGGGCCATCTCGGAACATGTCCGCGCGTATCCCCCAACAACTACAGTATAGGTTAGAAACTTTATATGTTGAGATTTATTTTTCTTTTCACTTATAAATATATTCATAATTTTTACTATTTTTCTACACACTATTTTACAACCAATCCTAAATTATTTTTCTCCAAAACATCACTTTATGAAGCAACCAATTCTCGAACTGAGAATTAGGAGAAGGCCACGAACATGAAGCTATGAAGAAGAAGTAACGTTAGCAAATGTTTGGATCCATATTTCTGACAACTTGAACCCATGAACCAACCAGTGTTAGGTTTTTTGGCCACCAGCTTGCATATAGTATGTATAAGAGGGGATCAAACGATCGTACCGTGTACCAAGTGAGCTCAAAATGACAGAAAATTAATGACTCATGATAACGACATGTTTGAAGTGAAAATGAAAGTTAAAAGCCGAAGAAATTAATAATAGCATTCTTTTAATATATTTTAATGAATAATGTATTGTTTAACTATTTATGTATATTAAAATGAAATCTATGCATGCAATTTTATTTACTTTTTTATATTTAAATTTATTATTCGTTAGTTATTTTAATTAAAATTAAAATTTTTTAGAATGATTAAAAGGAGTGGCGCCACTCTTTAAGATAGTCTAGAGTAGTTTAGGATAAAATTAAAAATCTTAAAATAGTTTAAAAAGCTTAAAGTTGCTTCCCTCCCACTCATCATGCAATTCTCTCTTCTCTATATCATCCTCACACCGTTTTTTTCTGTTACATCCCAAAACCGTTTTCAATTAACTAATTCAACTAAATATTATTAAAATTAAATTAAAAATAGTATATGTTGTTAAATTACATAGGTCTGGGATGTGATAGAGATGACTATTGAAGAATTTGTGAGATGATTTGATGATGGAAAAGGCTATTAATTACATGGTTTTGGTGTGATGGAGAAGACTATTTCAGTATTTTGATACATTCACAAAAGAATAGAAATTAATTTTGATACACTTTAAAACTTTTTTTTTACCTGTAGTAGAATAAGAATAAAAATGTTTGAGCATCAATTTTTTAAAAAAAGGGTATTTTGTCAATCATGAATTACCACACATGTTACATGTATGGTATTTCCTGTTTATTAGTGTAAAACTCTAAACGAATTCCACATCAATCGTGGCTAGAACAAATAGTTATGCATCTTTCAAATGAAATATCGAACCTCAAATATTATTATTGCATCTTTCATGCAACGCATTCAAGAAATCATTCAAGAAATTTTAAAATTTCTACCAACGATATAGATTTAAATAGGTAGGGTAGTCGTTTAAATATTAATAATTTAGATTTATTTATTACTTTGTAGGTATTAAGGACATAATTATGTGAATATTAAATGGTATTAAAGACTAATAATAATTTTCTTATAATTTATAGCATCCAGTGGCTATGTTAATTACTCATGATAGGGTATCCGTGTCTGACACAAACGTGTTAACCTGACACAATGCGACATGAGTTTTAACAGGCTTAAGTTTGAGCTTAATAGATTTTGTGTCTCAAACAAGTCAACATATTTAAGGTATGTTTAAATTTGTGTCATAACAGGTTAAAGACATGTTAACTTGTTAGTAACTTGTTTAGATTTTTAATTTTAAAAAATTAGCATACAATTCTAAAGTCCTAAACCTAAAGTCATACTTACATAATATGGCGTTTCACTACTAGGTGTCAGAACCCAATATTATGTTTTAAATGGACACTATGATATGCTTCTATGGGTTTTTTTTTCTTTGTTTCAATTATGTTATGGATTTGTACTTTTTATTTCAAACATGTTATGAATTATGTAGTAATTAAGACTTTAATGTTGTTCTTGAAACCTTTTGTTTCATTATATGTATTATATTCATTGTGTCTTTATATAAGTCCATTGACAGATCTTAACATGTTAACATGTTAGCAAACATGTTAATGTTCGTGTTTGAAGAAATAATGACATTATTAGTTATTGTGTTGTGTTTGTGTTTAATATCACATGTCATCATATTTTGCGTATCGTGTCTGACATATAACAACCCGATTTCATTATTACAATTATTTCTAGAAAAAACGGTATCAATGTTAAATTTCTCAAAAACACTATTTAATATCCAAAATGTCAAAAAAATAATGCATCCACTCTTTTATCGGTTAAAAACATTTACTAGAAGAAATTAACCACGTTTTTGGCTCTAGCTCTTTGCCAAGCATGTGTTTCAATAAAGTTGCTGCTCTATAAAACAAAGAACCTTTTTAAAATTTTTTAAAATACATCAATTGTTTGTTTGGGTGAGGTGGAGCGGGTTTAATTTTTAATATATATGCATATACGAATTTGATTGGTCGCTGAAAAATTATAAGGTTTCTAATATGTATTATTGATTCATCACATGTGGTCTAGTGGTAGAAAATCTTGGGCTTTTTAGTGGAGACTCAAGTTCGATCCTTACTTGTGTCATTTTGGGTGGATATTAACAATGAAGATTTGAGCTAGGCCTTGTATATAAGGTTGTCAGTTCGGATTCCGAAGCCACCCGGGTTTTCGTCCCACCATGTGTTACGCTAAAAAGTTATACTCTTGTGACAGCACACACTATATCATTTTTGCGAAAATAGAGGAACGGCGGTTAATTTTTATTAAAATACCACAAGTTACACCAAATTTTATATGATCAAATATGGTGTAACATAAATATTTTAAGGAGCAGATGCATGAACAAACCGAGTTTATCTTTCAGATTAATTTCATGTCTAGATATTATACTTGTTTTAGTCTTATATTTACATGTGAGCCATCTAACTTCTCTATGTTCGAATAAAGCAAATTATTAATTTATTACCTATTTAAACCAAGATTCAAAAATGATACTCTACTTTTACATTCCCTCCTCTAACCCTATATAAAACATATGAATATGGCCAGAATTATGTGTATTATAATATTTTTAAAAGAAAACTTTCTACTTCTTTTCCAAATACAAGACTAAAACAAGTATAAAAAATGAAAAGCAATAAAAATATCAAATGTGATCATTTTATATCAATTTTTTTATAACCATGTCCCATATGGTTAATGTCATTTAAAATAATAAAAAATAATAATTGTATTTAATTACCCATCTGCAGCTACCTTAATTTAATTGAACATGTTACTGTCTTGGATCACTTGAGTTTGATGCTTTCCCAACGGTATTGTTTCATAATTGCATGATTAATTCAAATTTAAAAAAAACATTGGTTGTCTATGTTTTGTTTTTTATCTCAATCCAACTTCAAACATGTCATATATATATGCACACATAACATAACACCATTTGCATATTCATGATATAGCATAAAGAATTAGAGATGGGCAATTGTGCTTTCAAAGGATTTGATACATGTCTCGACCCGATCCGAGTCATGACACCCTCGGGTCGTGTACTAGAGTTCAACTCCCCGATACTTGTCTCGGAAGTCATTGCCGACTTCCCAAAACACGGGATTTTTAAGAAAGATCAGTTGTTATCGCCATTATCCCACCATGAGCCACTTCTCGGTGGTCAATTCTACTATCTATTTCCTCTAGCGTCAGAGGAACCGAGTGAACATGAACCCGTTAGAGTATCGGGTGTTAGTGAAGTCGAGCCTGTCAGAGTGTCTACAAGTACAGTGGCATTGCAACTCGTGACGAAGAATTTATCAGACGGGTCGGGGTTTGAAGTGTTACCGCCACCTAGAAAGGGAGTATGGAAGGTGAAACTAGTGATAAATACGAAACAGTTGGAGGAGATATTGTCTGAGGAAGGTAACACCGAGGCGTTGATTGAGCAGATGCGGGTGGCAGCAACTAGCTCGGTGAAGGTCGGGCATCGTTGGAGCCAGAGTTTCTGGAGGGTGAACTTGAAGCCGATTTTTCGTAGCGACGTGAGTAGCACGGTGGTTGATGATAGTTCATCACCAAGGTCAGTTACTCCAATGTTGAAGTAGCAAATAAGTTTTGTAGCAACATGGAAAGGAACTCCTTATTCCAATTTTATGTAATTTTTATTATATACTTGTATTTCAACCATATGAGCTTGTTATGAATTTGGATGAGCTAATATTTTTAGCTTATTTACAAATGAGTCGATTCGAGTTACATTTGAGAAATGCCAGAAATCGACTAGAGTGTATGTTAATTGTTAAATCTAAAGAACTTTTAACTCATATTGTAAAAAGTAAACTGCGGTTTTCGTCCATGTGGTTTGTCCACATCTGCAGTTTTAGTCCAATAGTTTTAAATTTGTGATTTTCGTCCATGTGGTTTCATTTTACTTGCAATTAAACCCAAATTCACTAACTCTGCTAAGTCTGATCGTTAAACTCATCAGCATGCTCCTCACGTGGGGGCAGTTTGTCATTTTTCTCTCCAAATACAACCCAACCCCTCACGTGTGGGGGCTAATTGGGGTTTATTTTGGGAGAAAAGGGACGAAACGGCCCCTCACGTGATGGGCACGCTGATAGGTTTAATGAGTAAACTTAGCGGGGTTAGTGAATTCGGGTTTAATTGCAAGTAAAATGAAACCACATGGTTAAAAATCACAAATTTAAAACTATCGGACTAAAATTGCATATTTGGACAAATCAGAGGGACGAAAACCGTTGTTTACTCTATTGTAAAAAAACAAAATGTATTTAAGAAGTGTTTTGGTCAACCCAAATGCATACCAAGCCAATAATCACTCATTTTAACCGGTTAACCAATGCATCAGATGCACCATGTATCCATCTGATTTTGCAGCAACATATATGCCATGAAATTAACATTTCCACCATTAAAATTGCGAAAATATTAAGTTTGCATTATACTAACTATCACATGTTGCCAACAATGGATGAGAATCATAAGGACCAGTCAGAAAAGAAAACATGGTACGTTACAGACTTACAGATAAGGTTTAGTTTAAAAGACTAGGATGCCGTCGATGTTCAAGTTGCAGACTAACGATCAAAAGGTTTAGTTCATCCTTCCTTCCAATTTCTTGATGGCCTTCTCTATTGCAGGTACATTCTTGCTGAAGTTTGCCCACTGCTCAGGAGTCAAACTGATACCTAAACACACCAACCAAACAGAAGATCTCACAATAATGAACAGATCACAACAAATGTATGAAAAGAATTTTAATAAGTTAAAAGCAGTTTTGACCATAAAATAACTTTAAACCAAACTGGTCGGGTTGGTGTTGCCAGGTACGGTTTAGTGGTTTGAACTAGTACGTTTTAAAATTCAAACTCTTTAGTTTGTATTTAAATTTAAAAAATGATAAAGATGACGTAAATATATTATACATATGCTTAGCTGCGTATTCCAAAAATGAATAAATAAATATAAAGGTAAACGGCTGATAACTATAGATGATTATCAATTAACCTCCTATAATAACAAAGGTACCTTAAGACTCCTGTTATACCTTAGCTAGTCCATGAACATCATTGTTACCATTTTCATGCTGATACAGACATGAAAAACTTGGAAACACAGAAACAGTCTTAAAAGACAACTTAATCCAATTCTAATGTAAGACCAAGTGGTGCATCGGTTAGTATGAAACTATGAATATAAATCTTTTTTCATACCCTTTCACTTAAGGTAAATGAGGTGAATAGCAAGCCACTCATACATGCAGCATATTGTTTATGTATAAAAAATAACATTAATCGATTATCGGTCTATCCAGAAATCAACCAGATTGGCATATCTAACATCATTACCAACTGAGCATTCAAATTTTGAAACATTAATAAATACCTTTAGAGCTCGGAAGCTCTTTGCCGTCTCTTTTGTAGTACTCCCTTATTGACACCAAACTTTTGCCTCTGAATTCAGTAAGAGTCACCCTCCTTTTATCAGAAAGCTGCAACAAACAGTAACACAAAATGAACAAAATTAAAACTCAACATATCATAGTTACAGCATAAGTTATAGAGCATAAGTACATCAACAGATAAATTTGATGATGCAATCGAGACAAATTCAACCTATATGAATATTATAGACCAACAAAGTTACCAGTATCGACTAGGAGCCGATTAATCCCAAATTAATCGCTAGTCGGTACCCCCACCGACTTGTTGCGAATAATCGCTGTTTGGGCAACTCGGTCAAAATTGAATAAAATTCGGTATATATATGTATGTTTGAAAAACTAATAAATACAATTAACAACTTTGGAGCCACAATAACCCTATTGGGCCACTTGGTGGCACCTTATTGGTTTGTGCCGTGTTTTTTTCCATTCCAGTCCGTAACGAAAGCTATAATTGGTAATTGTTAATTGTATTAACTGAATAATCTGTATACAATAGGAGGCCCTATATATATATAGGACATATATTACATCTAATATAAGAAACAATCAATTACATATATAACACAAATCTCTGTCTAATATTCCCCCTCAAGCTAATGACGGGGAGCAACTTTTAGCTTGGATCTGAGAAGTAGAAATCGTTGTAAGGATAGGGGTTTTGTAAACACGTCTGCGATTTGATCATCTGTCTTGATAAACTGTATTGAGAGCTTTTTTTGAGCGACCCTTTCTCTAACAAAATGAAAGTCAATCTCCACGTGTTTTGTGCGCGCATGAAAAACGGGATTGGCTGATAGATAAGTGGCGCCGAGATTATCACACCACAAGATAGGTGGCAATGTCATAGAAATGTGAAGCTCCTTTAGAAGTGCTTCAAGCCATGTTAACTCAGCAACAGTGTCTGCTAGGGCTTTGTATTCGGATTCTGTAGATGACCGAGAGACAGTTTGTTATTTACGAGCACGCCATGAAATAAGATTGGACCCAAGGTAGATGGCATATCCCCCCGTGGATCGACGGTCATCGAGAGAGCCAGCCCAATCTGCATCGGAAAAGGCTGTGAGAGACCGTTTGTGAGCATCAGTGTAAGCATGAACAACAAGAGCTGACTTTTGTTGAATCAACAAACCAAGATTAGATGTTCCTTGAAGATACCGAAGAATTCTTTTGACCGCAGACCAATGATTTTCTGTAGGGGAGTGCATAAATTGACAAACTTGGTTGACCGCAAAGGTTATTTCAGGTCTGGTAAGAGTTAGGTACTGTAAAGCCCCAACTGTTTGTCTAAATTTCACTGGATTGTCAAACTGAGGGCTATCTCCGAGAGCTAAATTAGAGTTAGGGACCATAGGCGAGTCAACAGGTTTTGACTGAGAGAGACCTGCTTTTTGAATGATGTCAGCAATATATTTTTTCTGTGAGAGAAGCAAGTCATTGCCTTTGAAAATTACCTCAATGCCCAAAAAGTATGACAACCGACCCATGTCTTGGATCGCAAAAGTAGTGCTCAACCATTGAATGATGTGGTCAATGAGTCGGGAATTGTTGCCGGTGAGAATTATGTCATCCACATAAACAAGCATATATAGTAAGTGACCATTATGGGAATAAATAAACAGTGAAGGATCTGTTCTAGACCCGTGAAACCCAAGTTGTAACAAGACTCCCGAAAGACGATTGAACCAGGCCCTAGGAGCTTGTTTGACGCCGTACAAGGACTTATGAAGCAGACACACATGATTTGGCTTTTGAGGATCGATAAAGCCTTGTGGTTGTCGTAAGTACACGGTTTCCTTGAGATCACCGTGAAGAAAAGCGTTTTGAACATCTAATTGGCGAAGAGACCATTTCCTTGTAACGGCAAGCGACAGAACCACACGAACCGTGGTGGATTTTACCACCGGACTAAATGTCTCATGATAATCAATTCCCGGCTATTGGTTAAAACCTTTCGCCACTAAACGGGCATTGTAACGTTTTATATTCCCATTTTCATCATGTTTCAGCCTGTATACCCACTTACAATCAACAACATTAGCATTAGGAACTGGATGTACTAAAGTCCATGTACCGTTTCTCAGTAAGGCTTTGAATTCCTCTGTCATGGCAGCACGCCATTGAGGACTTTTGTTAGCAATGGCAAAGGTGGATGGTTCAGTTGAGGAAGAGTGAGTGGAAGTGTGAAAAGCAGAAGCATTGTAGGAAGTCCGTTGCTTAGGATTTTGTCTTAGATTTGGAGGGCGTGTACGTTGTTGGGTGTCGGTTGTGGTGGGGATTGAAGGGGATTCTGTTTGGACAGAAGGTTGAGTTGATGATGGAAAGGATGTGGTAGTAGATGGGGCTGTTTGAGCAGAATTTTGGTAAGTCTGGTAGGCTGGAACTGTGGGTTGAGTAGCCATAGTAGAGCTGCGCTGATAGGTGGCAACAGGTGGGGCTGTTGGTGGGGAGTTGTCTGGTTGGGGCGAGGTAGTGGGTGTTTGGACAACATTGGTTCGGGCTGAGGGTGATGATGGTTGAGGTGAGTTGGTAGTTGGTTCAGTTTGGGTGGGAGTTGATGAGTGATGATGTTGGTCGTTTGTAGAAGATGATGGTTGTTCATGTGTTGTAGGAAAAGGATAGGATGAAAAGTAAGGATCTGGAGAGGGTGGGGTAGGTGTAGGAGAAGATGCTCGAAGGAAAGGAAAATGTGTTTCATAAAATCATACATGTCGAGCGATGTATATACGATTTGTGGTAGGATCAAGACATTGATATCCGTGATGTGAAGGACTATACCCAAGGAAGATACATGGTAATGAACGGAAATCCATTTTGTGTGGATTGTATGGACGAAGATGAGGAAAACATTGGCACCCAAAAACACGTAAAAATGAAAGATCGGGTTTACGATTGAGAAGATGCTCAAATGGAGAGATATGGGACGAGGTACGAGAAGGCATGCGGTTTATCAGGTATGTGGCAGTTTCAAAAGCAAAGTTCCAAAAACGCATTGGAACACCCAATTGTGCTAAGAGTGTGAGGCCGGTTTCGACCACATGGCGGTGTCGTCTCTCAACAAAGCCATTTTGTTCGCTTGTATGAGGACATGAGAGACGATGTAGAATTCCAAGTGTTGTAAAGAAAGAAGACAAGTTTCGAAATTCCCCACCCCAATCTGTTTGAACTTATTTAAGTTGTGTTTTGAATTGTCTTTCAGTCATTATGTGAAATTGTTTAAAGGTGCTAAATACATTAGAATTTTGTTTAATGGGAAATATCCACATATATCTAGTGTAATGATCAACACAAAGTAAAAAATAGCAATGACCATAAAAGGAAGTAACAGGAGCAGGTCCCCAAACATCACAAAAAACCAAATCCAACACATGGGTACTTTTATAATTTGAAGAAGATAAATGCAGTTTTGAAGACTTTCCCATGGGACATGAGTTACAAAAAGGAAATGTAGAATTATTGCTAACAGGAACACAATTCTTTGAAATCATGGATTGTAAAAGTTGCAAGTGAGGATGTCCAAGTCTTTGGTGCCAAGTTGTAGGAGAAGCTCGAACAGTAGAAAAAGCAACATTTGAGACATGATGAATCTTTGGTAGATGAAAGGAGTAGAGACCATCTTTACTTGGACCCATGAGGAGGATAGTTCTCGTAACCGTATCCTTCACACAAAAAAATGTAGAGTGAAACTCAAAAAAGACATTATTATCTTGACAAAAACGTTGTACTGAAAGAAGATTTCGTTTAATTTGTGGAACGTGTAGGATGTTATTAATAGAAAGGGTTTTATTTGGTGAATTAAAGGCGGTGGAGGCAATATGAAGAATAGGTAAACTGTTGCCATTACCAACAAGAAGGGAATCCTTACCAAAGTAAGGCTCAAAATTGTCAAAGCCAGTGAGATCAGGTGCTGCATGACTGTTTGCTCCGGTGTGAGGCAGCCATGATGATGATGCTTGTGAGCGATGATCAGCAAAGTTCGCTTGTGGAGCGTTTCGTGGTGGACGAATTGTTGCTGGATCACGATTTGGGCACATAGATGGAACGTGCATAATGCCACACCTGTTGCAAGAACCATAGAGGGTATTGTTGCAAGAACCATAGACGGTATTCTGATTAGACGCCCAAGCAAATCTGGAATTGTTACCTGATGAGGAGCCCGTGTTCCGGTTGTTGATATAGTTTCCTCCCGTGTTCCGGTTGTTGTTATAGTTGCCTCGTCCACGTCGGTTGTTGTTATATGAACCACGGTCACGGTTGGACTGTCCACGAGCACTGTTATAGGCCTGATTTTGCTGTTGTGCAGGTTGCACATTGAAACCTAACTGTGTCATCAGTTGTTGAAGTGATTGTACTGTTTCAGGCGGGAGTTGAAGGCTGTTCTGCGAAGCTGAGTCACGGCTGGTTGTAGCCATGAAAGCTTGGGTAACAACAGGAAGAGTGGGATCAACCTTCTTTGTCATGTATTCATGATCAGCGAGTAGCCCAGGTAATTCCAACAAGGTAACAGGAGGGTGTCGGCCAACAAGGGTGGGCTTCAAGTTGTTGTATTTTGTCTGAAGGCCTGAAATAATCAGCATAACGACATCTTTTTATTGCATAGCTTCACCAATGTTTGCTAATGCATCATTATATTCTTGGGCTCGTGTGATATAAACAGCTGATGATTCATCAGGTTGCATCTCCATCTTGAGGAGTTGGGTTTTCAGTGTGTACTCTCGAGAAGATGTATGTGGTGCGTAAGCACATTCCAAAGAAAGCCATAGGTCACGAGAAGTATCACCTTGTACATGCTTAAAGGAGGCTTCAAAGATCGTTGACAGCAAGAGCATGCGAACGTGGGCATCATTGGAAACCCATGTTGGGTAGTCAGGGTTCGGTTGTTGTGTGGGTGGCTCTGGATCTTTGCCAGACGAGGAAGAATTAGCAGTGATGGTTTGGGATGGACATGGAAGAGAACCATCAATGTAAACATACAGGCCGTTGGTGATGAGAAAAGGTTTGATCATGGTTTTCCAATATCCATAATTGGTGGGACTTAGGGTAAACCCGAACTTGTGAGAGTTGTGGTTGGTTTTCTCCACTGTGATGAAGGAGATGATGGCCATTGTTAAGAGGTTTGGAAGAACAGGAAAAAAAAAAAAAGAGAGGCGTCTGTTAGGGTTGAATGATCGGTGGCTGTGATACCATATAATTGGTAATAGTTAATTGTATTAACTGAATAATCTGTATACAATAGGAGGCCCTATATATATAGGACATATATTACATCTAATATTAGAAACAATCAATTACATATATAACACAAATCTCTGTCTAATAAAAGCTGACCGAATTCCAAATTTTTTTATTTCTTTTGTTTTGTTTTAATTCCGATGCCATGATGAACGTGACGGAAACCGACCAAATTCGCGTAGAAACACCGCCTTTTGTTTTAGTTCCAATACCGTAACGAAGGCAACGATAATCGAACGAGTTTGCGCAAACTCACCACCTCCATGCCCGGGATCGAAAAACATCAGGTTTTACCAACGCTCAAGTTTTATCGACCGACACTTGGTTCACCTCAAGTTTTATAATTGTTTTGTTTTATTTTTGGTTTTATTTCGGTACAATAACGCATGTAACCGAATCCGACTGAATTCGGGTCGACTTATCGCCCGGATTTTACCAACCTGCCCTGGAGCAACCCGCATGGTAAAACACTAGTTACATAAAAATTACGATATGATTACTCACTAGTCGCTACCCCACCGTCGTAGGGGTGCAAACGAGCCGATCTTAATCGAGCCCGAGCTAGAGCCTAAATGTAAGCTCGTTTATTAAACGGGCCCGAGCTTCACTTATCGAGCTCAAGCCGGTTCGCAAGCCTAAACAAGCCTGGCATTTATATGATTTTTTATTATATATATTTAATAATTATTAATTAATATATATAATGTGGTGAACAACTAAAAATAACTAAATAATATATATAATTAAAAGTAACATAAATTATGACTGAAAAAAAATATATAAAAACTAATTAATAAATAGTAAATGAGCCGAGCCCGAGCCGTGAGTGGAGCTCAAGCTTTGCAAATAGAGCTCGAAACGAGCCGAGCTCAAGTTCGAGCTCCGTTTGCACCCCCACCGCCCGAGTTCTACAACACTCACTTACCAGTTACCACTATACAAATGTTATGAAAATAAAAATTAGGGTTTAAAAACAAACTTACTCTGCAGATGATGAGATCTCCTTCGTCATCAAACTCCTGAGCACCTTTCGTCTTATTATTATTATTATTATTCTTCTCATCCTCACTCTCTTCTTCTTCTGGTTCGGCTTCTTCTTCATTATTATTACTAATAGTATTATTAACATCAGCGTCTGCTTTAGCCTGGCGTTCTTCAAGGTAGTTCTGGACGATGTTACGGACAAATTTCTTCCTGGAAGGCTCATTTAAATCGATGCCGATGAGGTCCGAAGCTGACTTACGGACTTGGAATTCGGTGGTGGAGTCCATGTCTGAATTGTTCAACACCTCCAGGACTGCTTCCTTAATATCCTTTGCTAATTCAGTATCCATTTTGATTATGATTAGGTTTCAGTAGACGTCTGAATGCCTGAAACTTAAACCGATCTGACTCACACTTGACGGCAAATAATAATAATAATATGAAGAAGAAGAAGATATTTGGGGAAAGCGTTTGAAAACAAACTTTAAATTGGTTTTGTTTATTTTTAGAAATTGGGTTTTCACACCTAAAACCTAACAATAATATAGAACTCTACATTTAGTTATTTTGATAAACTTTATATTTTTTAAAGTATAATATTAGTTAAGGGGTGTGTGAGATTAGTTATTTTTATCAATTTATAACTTATTAACTTTTTTAAAAAGTAATAAGATGTTTGAAAATTTTTTTATTATAAAAGAAAAAGTTAGTAAGTTACACTTTTATAACTTATTGAAAAATTATAAAAAGGTAAAATTAAAATAAAGAATTCCAAATACTAGTTTGAATAGGGCCCCTCCAGGCTCCAGCCCTCCCCACCTTGTATGCGGCGTAATGGATTATTTGAGTAACTTTACCAATATGACATGACTAGTCCCTGACACTTATCTGATGATAGTAACTATAAATATTAATTATCAGATTAAGATTTCTATTTAGGTACATCTAATAGAGAATAAAAAGAGTTTTCATAACGCGTCATCATTATTAATCATTAGGATTAGGATTGGTCATAAAAGTTATAAATATAGAATTTTCATAAGAACACCATCTGATGTTTCTCTCTAAAATCATCCATCAAATTAAGATACCATAACAGGAATCAACGCGGCTTCATCACAAATATAATCAACACACATTACTAATGGGTCCTTGAAACCACTAAAGAATGACCATATAAGCTTTAAAAACATCAAAAATCTCTTATTAGAGATAATCTTACATTGTTTACTATGTAGGGAGTGTCTTAGTTGTCTAGGAGATGATACAATTTAATGTGAAATGAAGTAATGCTACATATTTATTCACATTGAAGTTTAATAAAAATGAACTTAAAACACACCGGAAAACACATCCAACTATCAAATCAGATTTTCATTCGTATTCAAAGTACAATAACACTCCAGTCTCTAGTGATATATTTTTCACAAATATCAATACTACATTGGTTGAGTTACGGGCTTTCACCATAACCTAAGTAGTAATTTTCTGGAGAGACATTGTTCTTAATAACCATTTAAGTTAGTTTGTCTTGTAATTTTGCAAATTAAAGTAACAAGTGTTAACGACTCCACCTAAACCTCATGAACGAATATGACTAATAAAACAACTATTAAAATTAGCCTTTTCTAAATTTCCCATAAGGAATATTATTTATATATAAATAATAAAAATTGTTGACTAATAAAAGCAAACATTTGTACAACTGACTTTTGACGGAGCACATTAAATGCATTACATGTTCGAAAACTATTGTGTTTTGCAGCAGAAACTCGGTCGGTATCGGTTAAATTCATTACAGTAAAAGGTATGTGCCAAAGTTAAAAATTAAAAATCTATAAATTTTATGACCAAAGTTGAAAGTCTAAAGTTCAAAAGTTAAATGGCCTAAAGATAAAGGTACCAAACAAAACTCCAAATCACCAAACTTTGGGAGGCCAAAAGGTAAAAGAGTAAAACTTATGTGACAAACAAAATACCAATTGAATTCTCCCATAGTTTCTTTTTCTTTTTTCTCAGTAATCAAACTAGTAAACATCCTAAACGGGTTGCGGGTCGATATGTTTAGTCAAACACATTGACAGATCAACCTGCTTAATTACACGGGTTGAGTATGTCAAACCAGACACAAGTACATGATGCGTTAATTAAACAGGTATAACATATGAACCGAACATTGTTTAACTAATCATTGTAATGTGGGCATAGCACATGCCTTCATAAAACTTGATACTTTTCTTATTGTGTGTGCGATTTCGTCAATATTGCATGTCGATAATGTGTGGAGACAGATTCGAGCTCGCACCAACATTGTATGATTCTCTTCTAAAGAATCTAAACGTAATTTATTTTTCTATTAAGTTTCATTTTAAAAGTATTTGGACTTTATAAACCTGTTTTATCTATCATTTTCAACTTTACATAATGGTGTCATATCCTCATCAATACAACCTTTAATGAACTTCAAATTATGATATAAAACAATATTGTTTGACTTACAAAAAAATATTTTATTGAGAATTATATGTGCTCTTACAACACAATTCGAACACAACCTGATGTGTCTTTTAACTGGTGCGCAGACACTTTATTGACCTGTTAACCGTGGTTATTCGTTTTTTGGCTCTTAAAATTTGTTCAGCTTTTGACAGTTGACACAAACTTGAAGCTCACCTTTTACCATCGATGTATGGTAAGACTGTAGCATTAATCATGGTTCTTTTGTTCTTGGGTTCTTTAACTCGTGTTCTTTTAACTACATCATATTTAGGACTTGCAAGGGCGATGCAAATTGAAACACACTGTTTATTCGGTGCACTGCATTCTAAGGCACAAAAGACAGAAGCAAACCGGGCCTAACTTACTAGGCTCGGCTGCAGCAGCTGTGGCTGCTTCATGCTTTGATACAACTGAGAGCCAAACAGACCAATGCACCTCTATTCACGACAAGTATAAGTGGAGTGTATCAATAGAACAATACAAAAGGTTTAATACGTAAAACTACTCAAAATCTCTTGTATCTAATACAAAGAAGACGTGTATAAAGATATAACGTATTAACAGTTCGAGCATGAATTTCATTATACAGTTCAAATGAAGCAACCCTACGGGTCTAGCCGATTTAACAATTGCTCATTTGATTATAATCTACATGATTACTATAAGAATTTGCAGAAACATGAAAGCATGTGTGAAACACAAAATCATATAGGATTTTCATCATTTTGTATTAACTCAGCTTCATCTCTTGAATTTCCTAGGTCCTTTTTTCTCACTGCAAGAATTTTAAGAAACCATAAACCAGCTGCACTTTGACTTTAAAAAGTCAAAATCATTACTTTAAAACTTCAAAATGGATACGATCCTTTAAGAAATTTAGGACAAGTATACAACAGTTTTGAAATCGTACCAAATAATACAAGGGCGTGCATGCAACCGAAAACCGGAAAAAAAAAACCCCAACAAAACCAAAGGCTTGGTTTTTTGTTTGTAAATCCGAACTTACCGTTAGGTTTTCGTTTCTCATGCAACAAAAACCGAACTGAAGCAAATTTATAGATTTTCATATTTAGTAATTTGTAAGAATTTAATAAATTTGAATATTTTAGCCCAAATGTATATTAATCAATTATATACCAATTAACAAAATGATTTAAGCCCAGATTCATTATTTTTGGCCAAAATATTTTTTCAGCTCAAAAATTTCAATCTCAAATGGCAAAACTGAAACCGAAATGAAACCTAATAAACTGTAACAGAAAAAACCAAAACCGAACGGTTTTCAAAAAGTCGAAAACCGAAGTTCCGTTTTTTGGTTTGGTTTCAGCCCAAAACCGAACCATAACCCGAAAAAGTGAAACCGAAAATACAAAAACATGGCGGTTTTCAAAAATTCAAAATCCAAAGTTTCGATTTTTGGTTCAGTATTAGCCCAAAACGACCCAAACCAAACCATGCACAAGATATGTATTATAGACCCAACCAATCCACTACCTTGATTGAGTTTCAGTACCAGCAGTGGTTGTGGTGGCGGTGGCAGTGGTGGTGGTGTCAGCAGACATTCTTGGGACGCTTCCGAAGCCGGCAACTTCATCCATGCTCTGGCCTTGTCGGCGATACCGTCCGCCAGTGGCAACAAAGCCAGGACAAGGCCTGTAAGCTTTGATGGGCCACCAACCAAAGCCTGGGACGGTTGCAATTCCGCCTTGAATCCTTCCTTCACCGTTACATCCTTTCTCCATCTCTGCTTTCCCACATCCCTTACATCCCCTACGACATAAGATCATGTCATTCATATTCTGTTAGTAGATTAAACGGCTTCTTGTTACCTGTTTGTGTGCCTTCTGCTTCAATGTAAACACCGGCTCTTTTAATTATTATATACTATAGATTTTATCTTTTTGGTTAAATATTTTGGGTGTGAATTTGATGGTTTAAGGGTTCAAATATTTAGCTGTTAAAAAAAAAGGTTCGGGTAAACTTAACCGATAACAATCAAATTACTCAAAATCATGCAACTGGTAACAACTCTTCATCTTTTGGATTTATTTTTATTTTTTAAATATGTTTATTTTACGAATATATTTTTTTATGCTTTAGTTCGGGTACGGAACTTAACCGATATCAATCAAATTGCTCAAAATCATGCAACTGTTACACAGGTTACATATGAAATAATATAATATATCCCAAGTTAATGAATTTAGTACCCAATGGGGATTGAACTGATTGGCTGAGATTGGTTGTCAGAAGTAGTTGTAGAAGACTTGTCTTCAGATTCTTCTTCTTCTTCTTGTTGTTTGTTGTCTACGGTGGGAGTTGAGGAGGAAGCTCGGAGGATGAAAATACGTGGAGATTTGGTGACTGTTAACTGCTGCCAAGAAAAAGATGGGGTGGAAATTGGGTGGTGGTGGGGTTTTATTGGGGCGGAGTAGAGGGTGGTGGCTGCCATTTCCGCCGGGAAACTTAAGAGAGTTAGTGGCCAAGATAAAGGCAACCGTATCTTGATGATGAGATGAGAGGTTGAGAAAGAAGCCAATGCCAACGGTTATTATTATTATTATTATCATTATATTTAGGCTCCCGCACTCTACAAAGTTGGAGAGACCCGATGCCCCGCTCTGGCTAGACAATATTGTCTTAACCGGGATCACGCTGAATTCAGAGTTTGGTTTGGACGTTTCCTCAGAAGACCATACCGCCTAGTCGAGTGACGTCACTGTCCAAATTACTATTTATTTATTATTTTGAACTTTGATTTAGAAAAAAATTTATTGTTTTTTTTTCAAGTCAATTAACAAATAAAACAAAGGAATTTAATATTTTCTTCTTTTGGACTTGTTGCAACCCTGTGTTTCTGAAAGAGTATAAACTAGGAAGAGAGTAAAAGTTCTAATTTGCATATTCTAGTTTTTATAAGCAGATGGCAACTGATGTGTAAGCATGGCCACAAGAACTGGTTTTCTAAGATAGGGGAGTGTGGATGTGCTCGTTCAATGGGGCACCCGCGCACCTCTTACGTGACCACTTTTTTAGAGGCTAGTCAATTGATCCAAATAACTAGTTTTATTAGGTTAGTGATTTAGATGCAAACCACCGAGAAACTGTAACTGTGTTCTTCATTAACAAGCAAATACAGTAATTTAAAACAAAATGCATGATCAATGCAACAGAGTCCATAAACCTGAAGTTTACGGGTCTAAATCGTGAAAACAAGCTCTTGCAAAAATGCATATGGAGGCACACTTCGACCTGACACACCTGAACTCCACATGTGAATGCCTCTTGCATGCCAATTAGTCTAGCAACTTAAAGATCTAAAATAAAAAAACCTCTAAAAGTGGAACAATAGCCACCTAATGCTTGGTTAGTTTAAGGGTCACTCAATACCCATTTAAAAGGTTGTCAATTTTCATTTCATAATGGCATCAAATACCTACAGCAAGGTGTAAACCAAACATAACCTACGCATTTATAAACATATCATATATCGCCACAGGAATGCCAATAGGTAAAAAAACAAAGATTCATCATGTACGGCCAATCATCATATCCAAAGTATGAAAGTAATATTCAAGATTCCTAGTCAAAATAACTGTACCATTTTCCTTTTTCTTTACTTTTAAAAAACCATTATCTAAAAGAAGCCTCTTAGTCAACCAAGCATAGGTGGCTGATGAGCCACCTCACCATCAACATTCATGGCCGAGCTGTGATGGTGAACCATGAACCACTGACCGTTATGGAGCTCAGACACATTAGTAACGTTAACCGGGTGGGGGTTATGCTCCACCTCAGCATAGGCTTTCATTGTCACCCAAGCCACACCTGGCAGCACCCTTGACCTTACATCTCGAACCTGGAAGTTAACCGCTGGTTCCCAGTTCAAAGCCAGCTGCCAGCTACCTAAAACACCACTGTACCTGCATCATAGTATAAACAAATAAACCCGCCACTTGTCATATATATAAAAAAAAGGAATATTAATGATTATAATAACTGAAGTAAAGATGTAATGAGAAGCTCACCCAGTAAAAAACTCCCCTGAGGCATGAATGCATTTGACATAATCAGCATTAAGCCAAAGTCGGCCCATGTCTGGAAGAGACCTTTCTCTAATGATATCAAAAAACTGTTGATTGATATTCACAATGGCTCTGGTAGCTGCATAGTAGGCCTTCCACCCATTTGCAGGTGTTATGCTATCTTGTTCCATTGTAAAATCCTGAGAAAAAGTACAAGTACCAAATTCATACACGACAAATGGAATATTTTCATGAGCCGAAACTTTTCTAGCCTAGAATACTTAAAAGAGATGAAATGAGAAAAACTTTAATGTGACATACAAGAAATAAGTAATACTAGTAGCTAGTTTTTACAATATGTAAACTCAAAATCAAAGTTAACAACGCAAAAGATTCCAACAAAATAGAGTGTACTTCCATTAATGATAGTGTGGCACGTGAGTACAAATAAACCCATGGTATATTAACATACATGTTTCACATGAGTTTTAAACATACAAACAATTCACAAAGATATCTTGAATATACAGTTATACACATAAAACCATGCTACACAAAATATTGCCTACAATTCTATAGCCATGTTTAAGCCATAAACTGCATTTCCTATGTGATTAGCATGAAAAAATGTTTACTCCTGTAAGTATTGCAATAAGCAAGAATAATTTCTACAATATGTGTCCATTAGCTTTGAGTAACGCTGCTAGGTGTCAAATACTCCATCTGAGTATCTGACACTTCCTTTAAAATTTGATTTTAAATGGTAAAGAAGCAAAGTAGAAGATTTGGTTAGGATATAGTTGCCTTTTCTGTTACATGCTTACAGGTTCATCTTGGTTCAGAAACTGTATAAACTTCAATCATATATTCAGATTTCGTTCTATATTTTCAGATGGCAGCCTCATCACAGTTATTAAAGCCCTCGATTCTTGTGCCTAGGCCCATTTTCCAGGCTATGCTCAATAAATGCGCTTCTAGTTCCTAGGCGAGCACTTTGGCATTGTCTAGTTCGTCTAGGCACAAAAGGAAAAAAAAATATCGATTATCCTGATCCTAAATTTGAAAATTCAAGAATTGGGCTTGAAAAATTAAAGTGATTCCAACAAAGACGGAAGCCTAGAATAATGGAATTAGAAGAGGACAAAAGTCGAAGAAAATAAATGCAACGAGTGCGACTGAAACTTAGATCTAGGAGAGGTTAAAGAAAATGCATTGAACATTTTGTTATTCAAATTAGGGAATTACATTAAAATCTTGACTATTTTAGAACTTTTGGTACTAGTTAGATGATATTAAATGTGATATAACTACCACGACTAGGCCCCAAGCGAGGCCTAAGCACCTTGAGTGTGCCTAGCGCATTTAATAACTACGAGCCTCATCATGCAATGATAACTACACACGATATGCAACTCAACATTTAGTACATCTCTGTACATAGTTTGCTCACTTCAATTCTTCACAGTAATTTTAAATGGTTACATTCTTGGTTTACAAGTAATACAGGCTAATAACTATAGGGTTACATTCTTGAGATATATACACTTAAAACTCATTCTAGATATGATAGCTATATAACTGATTTAATATACAGTCACAGAGTTTATAAGTCACCTTTACATAATAATTTTACATAAATCAGCATGGAAACACAGCCTATAACTGCAACAATCCAGAAAACTAAACAATGAAACGTATGGCCTAAACTAAAGAACAGAGAAAATCAGAAAAACGCTAATCAAATAAAGACATGTTTGATCATACGAAACAGAACAAAGGGTATTGTAGATGCACGAAACAATGAAGACTTAACAAAATGGTAAACTAATTTTCCATGCAGTTATACAATACAACTAGACTATCAATATACACATACTTGTATCAAACTCCAATGACAGCTAACTTAACCAGCATAAAGACCTTATATTATTTTCAAATTTCAACACCAAATATCTACACCCTAATTCAGTTTTGTACATCAACTACACAATCTGTACTCTTAATAACCAGAGCTCTAACACACCTGCAACTTATTAAACTTCATAGCCACATAACATCAACAAATAAATATATAGCACCAGCATAATAATATAATTATAAAAACATATAGTAGCTTTAAAAAACAATTAACCTTATGATAAAGAGCCTTCCAAGCATTATCATCATTAGCAGCCTTCCTCATTGAAGAATTAGTCATCGAAAGCCGACACAGACTCGGATAATCCAAATAACTCAACGCGTGAGTCGTAATCTCCGGCACCAACTGTTCCATCATCGACGCACCAATCACCTGCTGCTGCCGCTCCCTCTCCACCACTCCACCACCACCGCCGCCATTCATCACCCTCGCCGCCGCCGTAACAGCCATAGACTCACAACCTCCAACACAATTACAATTACAATTACAGTTACAATTACGAGCCCTAGGTTTATCCAATTTCGGAAACTTAAGCAATCGGAAGAAGAGTGAGCACACGACGGTTGCAATTAGGGCTAGAATAAAGTAATCGCCGGTGCCGGAGAAATTAGAGGTAATATCCATTGACGATATTCATAGGAGATGGGAATTAGGGCTAACATAAACCCTAAAGTGAATAAGTGAGTCAATATTATTATTATTATCATTGATGACGTCACACGGTGTGTTGAGCAATCAAACCCTAACGTAATATTATGTGCAGGTGGGGTTTTTAAAAAGAGAGATTGAGGAAGACGTGTAACTGACGACGGGAAGAGTATTAGTAACGCCGGTTAGCTAACTAGTAACTGGTACTGGGTATGTGTTTTGGATGCCGTCAAGGGTTCCGTTACTGAATTTACTTTTTGAGAAAGTTTCCAAAATAGCCCCTAAATGGTGGTGAGATATTCCAAATATGTTTTTTAGATTTGTCGCTCTTTTAATGCATCACCGACGATGTGTTAATTAGTCCCGTCGATGAGTTAGCTAACACATATTCAACGATGTGTTATGTCTCTAAAACATGGTCACCTCCGGCTCCGAGAAATAAAAAAAAAATTGGGCCAAAGACGAAAAAAATTTTAGGCCCTAAGTAAAATGAGTATTTTGTTAGGTATAAACAATTTAGTTTTTATATGGGCTTACTTGGTTATAATTGGATTTTGTAAAAAACTTTTGTATAAAAATATGATTAAATATGTCTCAAATGATATTAGAAGCCATAACATTCGGGTTGGGAGTAATACCCTTTTCCCACTAGATCAAGCTAGTGGTTATGTAATTGAGTTTAAACACTAAATATACATATAATTTTAATAAAAATACATATAATTCTTTATAAAAAAATTCGGGCCTATCGGAGTTTCGGGCCTGTGGATGTCGACCACCCAGCCACACCTTATGGCCGGCCCTGCACATGGTCAACATAAATTAAGACTTAATCCATCGTCAAGCATACGTTAAACACTTCATCAACCATGTGTATTCATTCCACCTTCACGCGTTGTAATCTTATTGGTTTAGTAACTCATTGGCGATAATCCTGACGATGAGCGGAAGACTTTAGTTTAAATAGCAAACTTGGAGTATCTTTCTATAAAGGAGGAGCTATTTTAAGAGTTTTTCGTTTACTTTCAAACAATTATACTAAAATGTATTATGTGGTAGGGTAAAAGTGAGATATACGCCTTTCTTTACGCCATAAATAGAAAAATTGAAAATTTGAGTTGTAATTAAAATAAGAGTTAAGTGTCATTTTAGTACCCGTGGTTTGGTCAACTACGCAACTTTAGTACATATTCTTTATTTTGTGCAAATGACTACCTCAGTTTCATAAAACTTGCAATTTTAGTACCTTTTTTTAACCCCGTCAATTTTCCTCCGTTAAGTCAAGGGTATTTGAGTAATTTTTTCTTTTCACTCCACCTTGCAATTTTAGTACCTGTCTTCTTCCAGATCTCCCCCTTAACATTAATAAGAGATCTTATATCGATTTTCATATATCAAATCTCACCCCACCACTACCAACCACCATCTCCAGAACCACCGCCATCCACCACTGCTGCATCAACCGCCAACCTCCACCACCACCTGCACCATCTTTCTCTATCCCTTGAGCCACAACTGCCACTCGATTTTTTGGCTATCTTTTAATCGTTGATCCACCATCGCCGCCTTCTTTTGTAAACCAAACCCCACTTTTCAATGGCGCCACGAAATCAAGTCGTTGTCATCTAATTCAGATGTAAAAGTAGTGGTTTCCGGTTGCTTTTCGTTTTTCCGGTTTCCGGCCAGCGGCTTATACCGGATGTTCGCCGGATTTACTCCGCCGTTAACCAGTAGCTCCATTGGTGGTGGAAATGCCTCCATTTATGTATAAAAAGAAAGAAATTTGGTGGAGAGAATAAAGTGATTTAGGTGTGACACGATTGTTTGATATTGTAGGGGGGTCGATTTTGGGATTTAGGGTTAGAGATGAAGATAGGTTAGAGATGAAGATAAACAGGGGGATTTGGTTAAAGGAAAAGATAAAATAAAGGAAATTACCAATTTAACCCTGACTTAACGAACAAAATAAACGGTGTTAAAAAAGGTACTAAAATTGCCAAGTTTTTTGAAACTGATGTAGCCATTTGCATAAAATAAAGAATAGGTACTAAAGTTGCGTAGTTGACCAAACCACAGGTACTAAAATGACACTTAACTCTTAAAATAATTACAAAATTGAATTGAAATAATTAAAGCACCTCAAAAAATATTGTTCGGTTAGGGTGTAGTCTATAACTTACTTTTATTATTCGACTATAGTTTTATGGATCCATCCAATCTTTATGTTTTATAATTGATGTATTAGATTAGGGATGTTATATAGGAACATTGTATCTATGTTGTTTGTATAATTCTATACGACTCGTATATGTCATATGTGACTGACAAGTGTATAGAGGGAACAAAAGACAGTTGTTTGTCGCCTACAAAACCTGTATATAGTCCTTCCTATACAAGTCATACATGGCTTCAATGGCTCGTTAGAGCCTGACAGAACATAAAACTTATATGAGTTTTATAGGATTTATACGACCGTATAGAATCAGCTTGCAGGAAAAAAAGTTGTGTATATAAGAGACACAAGACATAAACTAAAGCATGCTAACACAATTCAGATTATATACCGGTGTGTGAATAACCAAGGTGGTGTCTATAGAAAGCAACCCTTGATTATATGTATGAAAAATTTTAGTATATATATATATTATGTTATAAATAGTATACTAGTTGTCAGCTTTTTCTACGTTAAAATAACTGTCAATATTTTATTTGTTTTAAATGTAATTCAATTTGTTAATTGGAAATAACTTAAATCAACTTACATCGAAATCGACGTTATACACGCTTAGACTGGTCGCTATGGGGCTCCAAAGGCTGAGCTGGCGGGCGCCGATGGGCGCGGAACACCGCAGTGGGGCGCGGTCCAACCATGGGCGCCGAGGGAAAGGTGGTTCAAACGGCCGGCGCGGATGGGAAATCATGTGGGCCCTCTCTCTCTCTCTCTCTCTCAAACACACATACATACCTTGCCGGAAATTGGTAGATCGTTGTCTTCGGCGGTGGTTTTGAAGAAGGTGGTGGTGGAGGTTTTGGTGGGCTTTGGAGGTTTTGGGTGGCTGTGGGTTTTGGAGGTTTTGGGTGAGATCGGTGGTGGTGGTGAGACCAGTGATGGTGGTAACACAAGGGTCTCCAACCAATTTCTGGCCGGCGATGGTTGTGTTTAGAGGTGGAGGATGAGATCGGTGGGGGTGGTGAGGTGAAGGATGAGGAAGAAGAGGTGCAGGAGGTGGCTGTGGGTTTTATTTATTTATATAAAATAATAAATAAAGGGGCTTCGAAGCCCCCACCCCATTGAGGGGCACCTTTGTGGTGGGGCTTTGAAGCCCTCAGTGTCCACGTGACGCTGATGTGGCATTGGGAAGGGGCTTCGAAGCCCCTCACCATAGCGAGTAGTCTTACAATCATCTTTCTTTCTTTTCATAAACCAGATAGTTATCAATTATAATAATTTAGAAACTAAAATATTGGTTGTATTTTCATTAACCCATAAGCAAATAAAGTCATTTACATTCAAATATTATTATTATTATTATTATTATTATTATTATTATTGTAACAAATTCTACGTTAAACTATACTAGTAGAGTGCCCGCGTGATGTGGCGGCGAACAACAGTTAAAGGTTGTTAACGAGCTAATATAATCCAAACCAGGGCTAGCTCGAACTGGACTCGAACTTCATTCCGAGCTGAATTGGCTAGGCTTCAAATTAAACTTGAGATGGTATGCTTGACTGTCAGTGTATGATTTGTTGTCCACAGTTGATCGAATAAGTTAAGGATAGTTTAGTCTTTATGTTTAATGTAATATGGCTAATTCGCTAGGCATGTTTAGCGAATGAGGTTCATTCATTATAGATTAAGCTCATTCGCTAAGTGATTTAGTAAATGAAGGCTCATTCGTTAATGTAATGTCCATTCGTTGAGGATGTTTAACGAATGGGAGGTCATTCTCTATGGGAAACCTTATTCGTTAGGTGTGTATAACGAATGAGAGACCTCATTCATTAGTGATGATTAACGAATGAGGGTAGCTTATAACTAGACATTTCCTAATGAATATACGTAGATATCTATGCCATATTTATTCTCCGTGTAACGTTACCATGCCGAATTCTCTATAGGCTTAACTTATGTAATGTATGAACAACAACGCATATCAATAAAGTATTGTTAACGTAATCGTCTCGTGTACGTATCATGTTATGCGATTAGATCTTGCAAGAGGACCATACGTTTTCTCATTGACTCAATTTGGCTCAACTTTACAATTTGTTATCATAAATATCACACATATAACTTAATCATGTCGATAGATTAATTCTAAAACTTTACTTAACCAAAAAGTTGAGTAAGTCAGTTGCTTGTTATAAGGACTGAACTTGTGTTTATAGAATATATAGTCTCTCCCATATTGTTTCTCCATTCATATGGACAAAGAAACAATAATAAATGTTTAACCTTAAACAAAAAGATAAATTATTTATAAGATTTCTAATGTGTTTTAACACTTGTATTTACTTAAACAATTGAACTTTATATGCATTTATATTTTTCTCCTCCTTATACGAGAACCTAAATTAAGCATAATTCTTCAACTTTTAAAACATTGATAACTTTTCTTCACGACATTATTATATAAAAAACAACACCATAAAATCAAGCATTTAAAAAAAATTACATAAGTATTTTCTTTTCTAAAAAAACAAACTACTTTTTTTTGATATACTATTTTTTTAAAGAAAAAAATGATTTTATTTATACCTAGGTGTGTTGTGCGTATAATAAGTGTGATTATAGTCGTGCGTAATTATGAAAATATGTTGTGTGATTATCATAGAAGGTGTGTAATTATCTTTCTTTATGCGTAATTATGTGCATGCAAAATTGCAACATATATTGTGTGATTATGTACGTGTCAAAATGGGTTGGTGTTATTTTCAAACATGTTAGAATTAGGTGGTGTTATTTTCCAACTGATCAGAATATGTTGATATGGCATGCACAACCCGACGTTAGTAGGCGCGTCAGGCTCGCTATGCACGTCAACCAACATTGGAATGAACACAAACCCACATCTGTCTCATAAAGCAATATCAAACTTGTAATCAATGTCGATACACATGTAACTAAGGCACATCGACCACATAGTTGTTGCCGGTACGAGCGTAACTTGACGACCATAAACGCATAATGCATCATCGGATGCGTAACCAGATTCGGTACCTGGGTAATCCGCGCTTGAACGCATGAAATCTAAAGTCGCCACGTGTGTAACGCGGCATTTGACTCGTAACCGATGTCGGTACGCATGTAACCCGACATCAAACGCTTAACCAGTGTCGGTGTAACCCGACGATGTTAAACGTCTTGCCAGAACCCGGTTGTCGGTCGTAAATCGTATTCGTGTAACATGCGATTTTTTTAAAATTACAAAGTATAGCATTACTATACTCAGATTAAAGAGAACAAAATTCTCGTTTTTATGGTGTAGTTTCTTTTTTTAAATATTAACGTATGAAATATTTTTGATCTTTTAAATCCGCGCTTGAACGCATGAAATCTAACGTCGCCACGTGTGTAACGCGGCATTTGACTCGTAACCGATGTCGGTACGCATGTAACCCGACATCAAACGCTTAACCAGTGTCGGTGTAACCCGACGATGTTAAACGTCTTGCCAGAACCCGGTTGTCGGTCGTAAATCGTATTCGTGTAACATGCGATTTTTTTAAAATTACAAAGTATAGCATTACTATACTCAGATTAAAGAGAACAAAATTCTCGTTTTTATGGTGTAGTTTCTTTTTTTAAATATTAACGTATGAAATATTTTTGATCTTTTAAATCCGCGCTTGAACGCATGAAATCTAACGTCGCCACGTGTGTAACGCGGCATTTGACTCGTAACCGATGTCGGTACGCATGTAACCCGACATCAAACGCTTAACCAGTGTCGGTGTAACCCGACGATGTTAAACGTCTTGCCAGAACCCGGTTGTCGGTCGTAAATCGTATTCGTGTAACATGCGATTTTTTTAAAATTACAAAGTATAGCATTACTATACTCAAATTAAAGAGAACAAAATTCTCGTTTTTATGGTGTAGTTTCTTTTTTTAAATATTAACGTATGTAATATTTTTGATCTATTAAAAATCGTGAGGGGTAGTTGGTTTTACTTGAGGGACCAAAAATATAATTATTGTTTATATAGTAAAAGTTGATAAAAATTGAGGGGTCAAGATGTAAGTATTGATAGAAAGACATATTTACCCTTAAAAAGAAGTTAAGACATGCATTAAGACTTGTAAACTTAGCAATATTTGTTAAACCTCTTAACTTTTAAGAGGTACTTCACTCACTCTTTATATATAGTAGAGATAAATAGTTTGTAATCTGTATTTTGTTTGTACCTGACTTACTGAAACAACTAATAAAGTTATACAAACAACTATTTTGCCTTCTTTGATGTTATACTTTTGGTTTCTTAAACTTCTCATTTAGTCATTTGTTTCTTTATGATTCTTTTAAGATTTTGTTTATTTATTTGAGTCATTTTATTAGTTTTAATATATGTATTCATAGGTTATTGTTTTATGTTTACATCATTGAATTTTTTTATATACATTAGGTTTAATTTCCCTCCTCTAGTTTGTGTAATTTGTTTGAAAACCATCACCACCACCAAGTTACATTCGTTGCAATCAAAAGCCACAAAAAATGTTATCAAAATCACCTAATTTGTTACCGTACGCATAAAATTAATCAACATTTTTTACTTTGATGTAAAGCATTGTCTGCAGATGTTATGAGTTACAAGATCTATATCGTCGTCAAGTGAAATAAAACAAACTTAAACCAACGAATTAGTTTTGTTTTTATTTAATATCTAAATGTAGTACAATAAAAAATTTGTTAAATATATATTTTTTTAATTTGAAGTATATAATAATTAATAACTTTAATAAAATAATTATTTTATTTGAAAATGAAGGAAAGTGATGAATTGGTAAATTGGTGTCCATTTATTTAATATTGTGAAAGAAAGTGAAGTGGAGGAGGGTATAATGTGGCATTGACGTGACACTCTGAATTAGGACGTAAAATGACATCCATACCTGATAGTCTAAGAGCCAAACCCCATACAAAGTTTTATAATCAATTGTGAATTGTTGAACAAAGATGTGACTTTTAATGATGACTGAGCTAGCAAATACATTGTTTAAGATGAAAAGGGCGATAAGGGGGAGTGTTTTGTAAAAATCGGTAGTCGGGCAGTTATAGAGACTAGCTATTAATCAGAATTTATCATGACTAATCGGGTAAGCGAGGATTAATCGACAACTAATTAGGATTAATCAATGAATAATCGATGCTTAGTCAAGGTTTAATTACTTGGCAGTAAATATGTTAGAATCATTACTTAAGTAACATTGAACTATTGAAATATCCCCAAAACACTGATTTTTATAAAACCTACACCAGATCCAAATCCCTACAGACAAAAATGTTCATAATCCATTTTAAAAGAAAGCTTGATTTCGCCTTTACATATCCATAATGCCACAAAATTAAGGTCTAAAGGAACTTTATAAAAAAAAAGTACAACACTCCTAAAGATTTCTATTCGCCAATATTCTCCAACTGCAAGCGTACATTTTCAGTTAAATTGTTAATAGAGGTTCAAAACAACGAATGCAATAACAACACAGGTAACTAGTAGCAATTTCCAACTCGTCTCATTTCTGTATGGTTTGCTGTAAGGAGATTTAAAAAGCCGATCCAAAACAATCTTTAAAATGGCAGCAATGGCAAACGAAACACTCACAGTCAACACAGTCAACTCAGCTTTGTCCAAGCTTTCTTGATCACTTGCAATCTTATCAATCTCTAGCCTGCACAACAGAAAATATAATCAAGACTTGAATATTATTCATCAAAAAGGTCAAGAAAAAAAAGAAAGAAATAACCACATTTTAAACTATATAATATTAGGATTAATTTCATATATACCCTTACAAACATTACAAATATCATATATACCCAAGCAAAACTTAAAATATCATATATACCCTTACAAAGTAACTAAAATATCATATATGCCCTTATAAACACAATTAAAGTATCATATATACTAATATACCCCTATTAATTAATAATAATTTAATAAATGACATTTTACCGTTATTTTTCAAAAATTTAAATTTCATATATGCCAATTTTAACGAATAGACCATTCTACCCCTTTCTATTACATGCTGCGTTTATACCCTATGTTATTATTTAATTTTAATTGACGTTTCTCACCTTTAACGACAACCAAATCGTCTCTCGTCACTTCTTCAAAATTGCAAACCATTCGATGATTTATCGCATCGACTGGTCTACACTGTAAAACCTTATATCGCGTCTAATCAAACTAGAGTAATATGGTCATTTTTTAAATTTTTAATGAATTGGGTATATATGATATATTAATAACTTTGTAAGGGCATATACGATATTTTTAGTTTTGCATGGGTATATATGATATTTTCAATATTTGTAAGGCTATATATGAAATTGCCCCAAGTATACATTTACACAACCTGAGACTTGCGTTTTCTTTAATAACCGACTCCAGATGAGACGACACAAAATCCTTCCAAGATTCCATGTCAGCAAGTTCTTTTTCCTGAAAAATAATAACTTTTGGTCAATATTTAGTCAAGTCTATAAAGATCATTACTTTATCATGTACCAATCCATTAGAAAAAAAAAATACCATAGTTGCCTTCCATAACAAAAGATCCTTAATTTGCAACCGGGTATTTTCCACAAGCTCTGAATACTTCCTAACTTCAGTTTCAAGTTGCGGAAACACGTCCCCTTGTCGTTTATGCAATTCTTTAATACAATTCTCCAATAACGATAAATTCTTTTCAAGTAACCAAACTTTTTGCATCAAAATCTTTAAAATAGCATCACCATGTATTCTCCCGTTACCTTTCGACACAAGTTCAGAAATCTTCGTCACACCAGCGGGTTTTTTCGCTGCATCATCATCAGCCCGTTTACCATCATCAACACCTTCCGTCTTTCTACCAACCGTTTCACCCGATTCATCATCCGGTTTCACGCTTTTTGAGCTTGAAGATTTTGTTGAAGCAGGAGGACCGGTTGAATTAACATTCGAATTCACATTTGTTGATTCTTCCGAAGTCACAATAAGATCTTCAAGCATTCTTTCAATTGCATCTATACCATACACTTCAATTACATTTAACGTGCAGTAGAATTCCGACCCGTAATGAGTCACCAAACTCAGTTTTAAGTACCTGGCCCATTTGGGTTCGGTCAGCTTAAAATACTGTCGATGTTTCACGTTTTCAGCAACAAATGTTCCGAGAGGGTACCATGTTTCAGTTGGAAAAACCAAACTTCCCGACAATAAAAACTGCTTAAAATTGGAAGAATGGTGTTCGAAGTTAGCAATATTTACAGCATCAACTAGGGTTTCCTCTGCAAGCTCAATAACAACATATTTATCCAAAACAGAACACGGGTTTCTTAAATACTTATCATGATCCGAACCCAATATGTTGCTTGCACCATTTGCTTCTTTATTTTGAGCCACAACCTTTGCACCTTTGGATGCAGACGCGTAGTTGTAATAAGTCCCATCTGGCTCGAGCCTATGGGTTATGTTAAGCAACCCACTCGGTGCACCACTCGAGTATTCTTGTTTTGTAATGTTTGTCAACTCATCAACATTAGGGTAAGTGAGATCGACCCTATCGGTTTGTACTTCTTCTTGTTTGTTTTCCATATAACTATCTTCAAATTCTTTTTCACAAACTAATTCAGAGTAACCTAAAAGTTTTGAAACTACTGATTCAACAGGACTTGTTTCTTGAAATTGGTTGTTGTCGGTATCTACAGAACTTTGACCATTAGATATAGCATCTTTTGACTTCCCAGATACACTGAAGTCGAAAAGCACATTACTTGTATGATCTTGGCTTTGTTCTTCGGTAAGCGGGCATGTGGTAGTGTTAGTGAAGTTCCTATTATTATTATTATTATGTGCATCTACATTCCCTGAAAAATTAATTTGAGATGGAATAATCAAAATACAAAACCACATAATACCAAATTGTTTTATGCATACACTAAATTTGAATAACATGCAACTTGAACATCCTATAAAATGGGGCATTTTGCGCCATGTGGCGCCCAGTCAGCAAATGGTAGGTTTTTGTTTTTGGGGTGTAATGGTGTTGTAGCCCATATATATATACATATATATATATAGGTGTAAAACAAAACATAGATATGTATAAAAACTAATTTTCAAAATTGTAATAGTAAATATAGATATAAAAAAATGATAAAGCTACACTCAGATAACATTGACATACAAAATTTAAAAAAAAAACGTCAGTTTTCAAGAGTTCCTTCAAGTTCTTAAATAATTTAACAGTTCTGTAATGATACTCATTATATATATATATATATATATATATATATATCTCACACACACATATATATAATAATAATACACACACATACAACACAGGCGAGAAATACCCCCCCCCCCCCACAACAATTCGCCCCAAAAATCGCCCCAATTCGCCCACTACACATAGCCTAAGAAAGTTAGCAATTCAAACACTTTGAAAACCACAAAATTAGGGCTGGCAACATCTAACACGGACCTGTTAACACGTTACGAAACAACATGGAGTTAAACAAGTTTGGTTTTGGGCTTAACAGGTTTCGTGTGTTAAACATATCAACATGTTTAATACCTACTTAAATTCATGTCTAAACAGGTTAAACACCTGATTAAACCTGTATAATATATTTTTTTATGTTTTTTTAAATAAAATATGTGCCCTAGTTAGTGACTATTATGATTTGATTATAGTCTTTTATGAACTTTTGTTTCAAATATTTTTTTCTTTTAAACAGGTTCGTGTTCGTGTTTGAAAAAAAAAAAACAAACACACGATTAGTTATTGTGTTGCGTGTTCATGTCTAGCACCACAGGTAATCGTACGAAATGAAACCCTAGAAAATACAATTAAAATATGAGAGAATAAGACCTACCAATACCTTGATTGAAGCCGACGAATGTAGAGAACAAAAGCAGAAAAATGAACCAAAATGAGACTACCATTAAAGGCTTCAAAAACAACAAGTTACTGCTGTTGTGTCGTCTTTGTTGTTTAATTTTCAATAATAAATTGTTATTATTATCTGTACGGATGATGATGATGATGATGATGATGATGATGGGTTTTTTCATGTCTCGTCAAACTCGCAGCTGTGTGATCTTCCATAAGACAACAATAGCTTTGTTCGGTTTAGGTTTTATAATTAATTAATAAAGGACGCCTTGTATCTATATATCTGTATCTATATATGTATCGTACACAGGTGATAGGTGCTTTGTCTCTGTACCTGTTTTTCTTTCTTTCTAATTATGAATTTATTATGATGATGATGATGTGCAAGATGACACGTTTGTATTGTATTTGTATACCCCCAAATTTACTAGGGTGCTGATTCAAAATTAATACTATATCCGTATAATTAAAAGTTTTCACATTTCCTTTCGTACATTCCTGTCAAACTTTTAAAATTTATTAACCAAATTCTAAATTTACACTTAAACACATACAACTAATATTAATAAACAATATTGATGGACCCACTTTTCAAGGGCATTATTGTCATTTAGTAAGAAAAAAAAAAGTAATCATTTAATTCATTTTAAACTTTGTGTTTTTCAAACCATGACACTTATAATGGGATGGAGGGATATGAGTAATATTTGAGACTTCTACGCTCCTATGAACTAAAATTTATTTAGTCTACGATTTAGTCTAAATCATTTTTTTATTAGTATCTAGTAGGAGTTCGAATTTAGATTCTATTTTGTTTGAAATTAAACTTCTAATTATTTTTAACTGATAACGAAAACGATTAGAATCATAATAAGTTCTCAACATGTATTTCAATCACCGAGTAATAAAACAATGTGATTACCACATCATAATCATCGTCATCAAGTAAATGTTTTTTTTTCAACTTTGCAAACCAAATTAATTACCTTTTTTATTTGACAACTTACGAGTTCAATTTCAGACTAATGAAGACAAACTAAGAACCAAGTCGTTTAAACTGATTCGCTCCTAGTTTCTTAGGTCTAAACCAACTTGCACGCACACGAATACTGAATTACTTGAAAGAAGTTGTATTGGGTCAGACAGTGGCCTTCATCCTGCTGGTAAAGAGAAAATCAGATAGTGGCCCGAACCACGTTTCAGTCTTAACCGACCACTAGTCTTTACGGTCACAAGCCTTTTGAATCGAGTCTCAAGCATCTCATGCCAATTTGCAATGCTGATATAATCAAGTTCATGATTTTCTTCTATTCTCACATACAACCATAACATAACCATGTCAACTAAGATAACATACAAAAACCAACCATTCAGATATGTGACAGAAAGTTTAAAACTTCATTGAATCAACAAAGTCAAATATAGTGATAAACAAAACATAGCTCATGATCCTCACTTTCCTAAAAAGAAAGCATTATGCAAGTTACACATAAACTTTTCAATTGAAAATACTCTGCTTTCAGTTTTTTACCGAGAGTTAAAGAGAGCTCTGCTAATAATGCTGGTAGCCTCAATGTAACGGTCCACACACCTGGAGATGCAACTACTCTCTCCACCACTCAAACTGCTGCCCGGTTTAGTGATACACTTGTCAAAGCACTTCCCCCTCACTGTCTGTTTCCAAAACAAAACAAATCAAAAACAATGTCAATGGTAATTATACAAAACATATTTACAAGTCTTGCAGGTAGGTTGTTTTTATATTCATTTAACAGCATCATCGTATCCGGTGACTGTTGACAAGTCACGCAAAGACACAATTAACCTAGATAACTAGGTTAAGTAAAGTATTGTATCCATGAGGGCGTGTATTTAGCATTATTTTTTTATTTGACCATGAATATTAAAACTCAAAAGATGTTGAATAAGACTGAATTAACCCGAGGTTTAAAAAAACAGAATCGAGCCTCGAGGCGTTTTCCCTTTGCCTCGTAACAAATCAAAGAGTAAACCCGGGGCGGAATTAAAATATAAATATAAAAAATATATATCTTATTAATAACAAAACACTAAACATAATAAGAAAAAAGTGAAGTTAAAATTAAAAGAAATTTAAGCATTAAAAGTGAAAAATGTAAATTAGTAAGAAAAATACAACATAAGAAGATACATAACCCTAAGGCTATCTCCATTTACTCCATCACAAAGTAACCCTACAAATCAACCATCATCCAAAATCGTATCCATCTACTCATCTCTTACCCATCGTCGCTACCTCTGGCTCATCTCTATCGCACATCTTCATCATATTCCGTATAGGTAAGCTTTATTTTCTGCTTATTCTTACCCCCTAATTTCCCCACCTATATCAGACTCACCGCCTCTGTCAGATTCTTATGCGTACATACAAACCAAACCCTTAAGGTGCCTTGCCTCAAGGCGCACATCTCAACCTCTTTTTTAAACCATGAATCATAGTTATTAAAAGCCCTCGCCTCTTGCGCCTATGCCCGTTTTCCAGGCCAGGCCCAATATCTGCGTTTCTAGTTCCTAGGCTCTTGCTTCTTGAAGGTGACAACACCTCTACTGGCATTGATGACGGATCAAGAACACTAGTCATTTGAACGTTTACTATATATTACTTTTTGACCTTTTGGTTTTTATGTTTTGAACATTTTGGTACTTTACTTTGAACATTTTGTTATTCAAGTTTTGGAATTACATTTTAATCTCGACTCTTTTAGAGCTTTTGGTACTAATAGCCTTTGTTTATTATATACGAAGAATAGTATTATTTTTCTAATACATAATATATTTAAATATTTTTTTATTTAAGTGCGCTTTTTTTTACTTAGGCCCTCACTTATTTTGCGCCTCACGCCTAGGCCCCAGGCGAGGCATATGTGCCTTAAATGCGCCTAGCGATTTGATAACCATGCCATGAATTAAACCAAAGCCAAACTAACTTTCATCTACAGCAGTGACTGCCTTTGTTGTTCAAGGAGTTTGAAAGAATTTGACAGAGCTCAAAAACAATTTCCTAACTGTATACAAGGAGATTGTTTACATATTGCCCGATAACAACTAATAAGTAACAAGATTGTTGTCAACAAGATAGGTTAATTTTTTTTATTAAATCAGCATAATAATATCTCAATGTAACAAAATAACAAATAGATATCATCGACAACAGATATTTAGTTTTAAGTTATCCCAAATTAGGCTTCCTTATGCATATATAAAATCATACATCATAGCAGATAATCAGCAACAATATAACAATTAATCATTCAGTATATATGTATAATCGGATGTGTATATATAAATATAAATATATATATATATACCTCGAGGAACTCTTCGGCGTAGGCCTGAGCGAGTTGAACCTTAAGCTGATCCATGAAGTCTTCGGGTCATGTGATGAACTCGACGGCGATGAGAATGAATCCATCTCTATTGTTTGTGTTGTTTACGTGCAACGTATTGAATGAGAGATCTATAAACCCTAGTTTCTGTGGACACACGACTCTTTATTGCCTGCCCTAAACCCCTACCAGACTTTACGCTTACGGCCCTAATTTTTATAACTATGACAGTTTTAGTCTGTTTTGTTGTGCAAGCCAAGTTCTTAATATGATTTTTAGCTAGCTAATTACTTTTTTTTGGGATGGTTATATAAAACTAGGAAAAACCCATCGCGTTGCGGCGGTGCAGAGATGAGATTCGGTCGGTATCGGTTTAGTTCATCACAGTACCGACAGTCAAACAAAAAAATATACCTTTAAACGCCTAAATCAATATCAAGACACGACCAAAACACCAGTGACATTCATATAACATGTGATTTAAAAAAAATAACATATTTAAGGGACCGTTTATTCGGCCGGTAATGGTTAGTTTCGTTATGGTAATGGAGTAAACTGTAAACCCAATAAATAAATTTGTCTACGCAGGCCCAAATACAAAGACTAAAATAGTTAAAAACAAAAAAGACGACATGAATTATGTCGGTATCGATTAGGTTAGTTACGGTATCAAATATAAAACCAAAAAATAAGTTCGTCAATAGTGTTAGTCAAATTAAATATATAGTCTAGCTAATATTTGCACATATAACTTGCTTTAAAATATCAAAAAAGAAGACCAACATAATTTCAGGAAGAATTCGTGATAGTACCAACCAAAAATCCAGCTACGGTGAAGTTCGAGATTGCATGATTGACTGTTTGAGAGAGAAAGAAAAGAGTCTTAAAAGGCACAACACCAACCATCAAAATAACCCATCATATTGTTTTTTTCCAAATAGTTTATTCACTTTTGTTCGATGAACACTATGTTCCTGAGGTCAACATTTATGCACTCCGGTTGGCCTTCAAAAGTTCTATTAACGAAGCTTAATGCAAAGTTTTTCTGATCGATATTTGCATAGCTCTAAACATGGGTGCATTGCATTTGAGTACGTATTGACTCCTAATTAGATCAACGAGCGAGCCCTCTATGATACTATATGCCAACAAATCTAAGGAACTTATTAAGACCTTTCTTCCAGTCTCTCGAAGTCATTCATATCCCAAGAAGCTAGACAAAACGACGGACACGCTAAGCAAACAAGCTTTTATCAGGTTCAACCATTATACATTAGCCCATGAGACATGTGACCAAATAAGCGCGGTAATAGCATGAGGGTATTAACTAACTACCACGTGCTAACGGTTATTCTATGACTTGACCATATCATCATTGCAAGCTACATCAAATAACCTTATCATGGTTATTATCGTTGAAACAACCAAGACGGCTCGGTTCAAGCATATTAAATCGATTCTTTTGGAAACAAATCAAAATTAATGATTTTATATCAATCTTTATAAATTAATACAGATGGTTTGTAATAAAAAGTAATAATTCAACAATAAAGTTGAATGACCCGTTTCAAGTTTCTAGCAGGGAATCAATATGTTTTACTCGTTTTTCAAACCACAAAAAATTAAACCAGACTCTATAGACATGAATGATCTAACCAATCTATTTATTTTGGTTTAATCTTTAAACTGTTTACTTAGGGGTGCAAATGAGCCGAGCTGCTCGCAAGCTACTCGAGATCGGCTCGTTAAAAAGCTCGATCAAGCCGAGATTTATCGAGCCCGAGCCTAAAAATAAGCTCGTTGAATAAACGAGCCTGAGCCCGAGCTTTACTTATCGAGCTCGAGCCGGCTCGCGAGCCTAAACGAGCCTGCCATTTATATAATTTTTTTAAAATATATATTTAATAGCTAGATATAATGTTATGAAAAAATAAATAAAAATAACTAAATAATATATATTCTTTTATAAATAAAATTATAATATAAAAAAATATATAAAATACTTATAATTATATAAAAAAAATAATTGATGAATAGTAAATGAGTCGAGCCCGAGCCGAGCTCGAGGTCTGTGTAAGTTAAATGAGCCGAGCTCGAGCCTTGAAAATAGAGCTCGAAACGAACCGAGCTCGAGCACTGTGTAAGTTAAACGAGTCGAGCTCGGGCTCGGCTCATTTGCACCCCTATGTTTACTTTTGATTAAGCAACACCTAAAATTCTAAAAAACTATATTCTACCTTATGTTGGTTACATCAAACCAAGATGAACATATATTCAAATCAAGTACATAACCACACAATCCCAACATAAGATTTATCAAACAACTATAATCCAAACAATTAAGCAGGCGCAAATACGAAACATTTGTCTTTAATTACGAAACAAACAAATTACATTACATAATAGTAATAATAGTAATAGTAATAGTAATAATAATAATCACAACCCCATACATACATAATTCAGCAACATCATCATATATCATAAGGCTGCTTGCCAGTGAACTTAACCTCAATGGGGCTAACATTCTTCCCAATGGACCGCATATCCTTGTCGGCCAGGGTTCACCTTCTCGGGGTACACCCCATCTTTCGGGTGCAAATACTGCACCTCCCCGTTCGGGAACACCCGATAGAACTGATACTTAATCTTATATTTAGACCGCAGCCTAGTTCCAAGAGCCAAGCACTGCTCCTTCCTAGCAAGCTTCAACAAGTTGGGTCCTTCACGCATAATAGCCGCACCGCCAGTGGGCATTTCGAATATTTGTTCCTTGGGTGATTCCCATGTGATTCTTTTGGTGGGGCTGGGGTGGTGCCTTCGGCGGAAGTGGCTTTGATGGTGAAGGTGGTGGTGGTGGGTTTGAATGGGGAGTTGGGGTTGGAAATAGTTGGGGTGAAAAGAGATGCTTGGGTAGCCATGGCCATTGAAGATGTTCAAGATAATGTGGAGGTGTTGGTGTTTGTAGGGAATGGAATGAGAATGAGAGGAGGCTAGATTATGTGGAGGTGGGTGTGGGAAAGTGGGATAAGGTGATATGTTGTGACCAATTAGAATGGCTTGTTTTGATACGCTTATTTATTTATTTATTTATTTGGATTTAAATAATCTCACATTTAATGGATTGACCAATAATAATCTCACCTCTGGTATTTCCCGCTGGCAGTCCCACATTTTCAATGTTTTTTGTTTTATAAACCAGCGTTAAAAAAACTTAACGGGGTTAAGTTTTTGCTTATGTGGCGAGTAACATGGCTTTTTTAATATCCTACCTGGCTTTTCCCTTTATATCCCCCCTCCCATTACTTACGTGTAATATTCCCCATTTAAACCCCAAAATTAACTATTGAGCCCTAATTAGCTTTTCCCTTTGAATCCGATTGAATCCTCAGACTGTCGATTGGATCCCAAAATCCATCACCGTCACAAACCCTAACCAATACCCGTAAAACGCATTCACCTGCGCGTACGAAAAATAACTAAACAAATCAGGAACAACAGCTGATGCCGATGACGATGACGATGGGTTTGTGCCGGAGAAGAGGATTTGTGAGCGGTGAGAGTCGTACCAGGCGCGTTCTCTGACGTCGAAGAGTACCTCGTAGGCGTTGACGAGTTCTTGGAATGAAGCGGTGGCTTCGGATTCTGAGATGCCGGATTTAATAAGCTTGTCCGGGTGGCGTTGGAGGGCGAGTTTGCGGTAGGCTGATCGGATCTCGTCGGCGGTGCAGTCGCGGCTGAGACCCAGGACTTCGTGCATGCAACGCTTCTCCGGCGATGTCATTGGTGGTGGGTGAACCGTGAGCTACGACTAGGGTTTTGGTAACTAACCTGTGATATGTATTAAAAAAACCATGTCACTCGCCACATAAGCAAAAACTTAACCTCGTTAAAGTTTTTTTAACGCTGGTTTATAAAACAAAAAATATTGAAAAGGTGGGACTGCCAACGGGAAATACCGGAGATGGGATTATTATTGGCCAATCCATTAAAGGTGAGTTTATTTAAATCCAATTTTCCTTTGATTAACTACCAGCTCGAATAAAAAAAAAGATTTTTTGTGTTGAAATTCTTACACTCAAATCTCTCCAAATTGGAATGCCGTACATAAGCACAAAATTTCCTTGCATCTCTCTCTCTCTTTTCCTTTTTTTACCTTTAAAAAAGTGACAATTTTTTTCTGAAGTCCTCAAAATCTATGTTTTTATTTTCTCTCGCTAAATGAAACTCGGAAACACATCGTTAATCTATTAAATAAAATTAGAAGTTCAAAACAACCGGAACATTATATGATGTAAAATTAGATGTTCAATAATATAGTAAACGCATGTAAAGTACGCTGCACTTTATATGAAAAAAAGTTACAATGCAGGGATGCGAATATGTTTCGATTAATAGGAACAAATGCTAGATTGTTCATTTCATACCAGATACCATTCCTGAAGAAACTACTCTTTACAAGAACAAAGGAACATGGTTATCTGCAATTAAACAGCTAGGAGCTAGCTACACTAACTAATTGCTAACGACTCAAATAACGTCAAATATGAAAACAAAAGAACAAGGGAGTTAGTCATGAACACATGCAATATAAGACGAATGTAACACGGCATTCTTGACTTCTGGTTTAGTCTAAATCAGTTTAGGTCAAACCTATGAACATGTTTAACTAAAGATGTAAGGTTCAGGTTGACCATACGGGTTACCGGGTTGACTCATATTACCCATTTACTCTTCTAAATTTTTTATGCCAAAATTTTAAAACTAAGAGATAAATTTACAACTTAATGTGATTGTTTTAGATAGCTTTGTACTTTTTTTTGGTGAATTTGTATTTTTAAGAGCATTATTATTTAAAACGGGTCATGTACGTGTAAACCCACAAATGTCCGTGTTCACGATTTTCGGATGCGTCATGCATGTTGTGTTCGGGTTAGACAGCCAACCCACAAACACAACCAGGAGCTATCGAGTCTACAAACAACACATTGACAATCTTAAATCATAATAATCAAGAAAATATCCAAAAGAACCATATATAACAATCCAAATATACAATAGCACAACCGAAAGGTTTGACCGAAAACAATCAAAGCATTTACCTGATCATGATCTGTAGGTTCTCGATTCCAGCTGCTGATCACACCTCCACCACTGGTGAACACCATGAGCCTCCTTCAAATCACGCGCAGGGCTCAAATTCACAGTCACATTTGCAGACGGAAGAAGGTGAAGCGGTTCATGTGATTCCTTCCCAATCGCATCCATAAACAAACCCGCAATGGAATGCTGCGCCGCCAACCGTTCCACCCCTCCCGCCCCTATACCCTCCATCTTCCTCCGATGCTGAAAATACCCAATATACTCCGAACATATATGATCACGTGGATTCACGTACAAACACGGGACCCACGATGCCAGTTTACTAAACGAGTTCTCTAGTGCAATGTTTCTTTGCTGATGAGTCTTTTTCGCCTTAACAGCAACTGCGAGTCCAGCTGTCACAAAGCTGCTAGCGATTCTGATCCCGTGTTTCACTTTCTTGTTTTTAATGTTCTCAATCGGAGGCGAAACGTAAGGTGGATTAAAAATATGGGATTCGAGATAAACCGCGTTTTTCGCCATGGTTTTTCCTGTAAGCAAGGCGATGGCTGCGCCAAGTGAATGACCGGTCAACCAGATGTTTTGACTACCAGAAGCAACCACGCTTCTAACGGCTTGAATGGCGGTTTCTGATCTCGATGATTGATGCAATACGTTTCTGACAAAGTGGAGGTCTAGTTGTAAGTCGCGTGAAAATGCATCGCCTTTAGTTACCGTGCCTCTGAAAGCAATGATATGAGACGGGGTTGCGGGTGTCGAGAGCATGGAGCATGACGGGTCGGGTTTAGGGTTGAACCGGAAGATGGCACCGAAGATTGACGAGTCAGCATCGTCTATGAGTAGACTTTGTACGTCAAAGTTGAAGAACTGCCACCATGGAGGAGCAAGTGCGTTGGCTCCTTGGCGGTTTTCCTGGCGGTCACGCTGCATGATGTATACACCTTGGACCATGCATGCTGCCACCGACCTCCGGTGATCCACATCCGTCCTGAATTATTATTATTATTATTATTATTATTATTATTATTATTATTATTACTATTATTATTACTATTGGTAATCAATTTAACTATTACGTATACAAGGTGTTTGATGAAATGCCTATGAGGATAAAGTGTTACCAGTCAATAGAAGTCAAGTGTAACGGGCCCGAAATCTCGAACACATCCCTTTCTGAAGCCATTACATCTATAGTTTGTACAAATCAAATGAATAAACACATTCAAGCAAATTAAAACCCTGAAATTAATGTTATGATAAAGGGCTAAATTGTGGATTGTAATGTATAACAATTAACAACAATCAATGAATTAATCAAGCAAGTATTAATTTAGGATTCATTAGTCACTAAATAAAAGATGTTATAAGATCGTACAAGCATACAATGGTAGTAACCAAATAAAACCCTAACGGGTTTCTGATCAATAATAACTTATTATAGAAATGATGAGTTATGAAGAAATGTACCTAATGTAAGAATGACGATTGAGGAGAATAGATCTGAGCAAAATGGAATGAGTGAGAATAGTTGAGACTTCACATCACACCACATTTGCTTCCTAGTTTTATAGTTTTTCAATATACATATTTAAATTCTGCAGCTCAAATCAGTATTTGTTTGTTTGCCAATGAGCTTTTTTTAAGTTTGAGCGGTAAACAAGAGACTTGGGGCTGTTTGTTTTTTTTTCTCAAAATCTCTTACTGGCAGACGAGAAGGCATTTCATTAAAAAGTTATGCGCGTCCTCTTCACCTGGAAGACATGGAACATAGTCCAACCCCTCCCCCTCCGACCATCGAACTCTCCTCCATAACCGTTGCCGTCGGGCCTCTTGAACCGCCGCCGTCACTCCCTTTCTCTTCATCTCCTCTTTGATTTGTCGAGGTTTGATTTTATCTTACAATCTTAGGATTCAGGTTCGATTCAGGTTTGATTTATGTGACTCAGGTTCGATTCAGGTTCGATTTATGTGATTCAAGTTCGATTCATGTACCCAGTAGTGATGATAGAAGTGAGTAGGTGGTTTTCACTAGTTAGATCCTTGAACGATACAAGTTTTATCTCACCGCAATGTCGTGTCTTCCAGCAAGTGTTCACGAGCGTTGGCCTTAGGTGAGGGTTTTTCCCGGATTGAAATACGTGTGTATCCCAGTATGGTGAATTCTGCCAGTGGCCCGTTTGAATGATTCATTAGTCGTTCAAAAAAAATAAGAAATCAGTATTTGTTTTTTTAATTATATATTAAGCTTATTAAACTAGTTTAAAAAAAACGTAAAATAATCAAAAGGACATGTGTTAATATTGGTTATTGGGTTGGTGCTTCAGTGGCAGAAGGAAAATCTTTTAAGCACCTAAAGGTTGTGGGTTCAAAGTCGTAAAAAAATAAAATTTTGTTGTTAAAAAGGTGCTAACATATCAAGACGAGTATTTTAGTAAGGATAAAAGTGGAATAGATCGGTATATAAATATCTTTTTTATTCCGAAGGGTGTATTTATATAAGTAGACATCACGTAGAGTCAAAAACCATACGCACAGCATATTGAACTTATCGTGTTATATAAGATCGTCAAGACATGTTTATGACTCATTTATCAAAATACTAGACTTGTGTAGTTTTACAGATAATTATATATAAATGTGATTTTTGTTAATATTCATTGTGTTGTGTTTATCATGTTTACCATTTTTCAACCATGTTTGGCTAGTCATGCCAACGAACAAGTTAAACATGTCCTGTATGAATATTTTGTACTTAATCGTGTTAAACATGTTGTGCATTCGAGTAATTGAACTGGTTACCTTCCATCATGTTACAAGTGTCATGTCGTGGAACTCACTTACTAAGCATGTATGTATTGTTTAAAATAAGAAGACATTTATTTAAATGTGTCATGTTCAGGGTTCAATAGTCATGGCAAACACACCCTGTTTATAGCAACATTTTTGGTCATCTCTAGCTTCCTTCAAACATGTTGATAAAAGTACCTATAAGTTTCGTTTAGCATGATCAATCACCACATGGTTCTTGATGATCAGCATGCTAGAATATCTGAGTAAAATAACCACCTACTAACAATTACACAATCAAATTAAATTGCAAGAATAATATAAAGCACCCGAATGGCCTTATGTCACATGGTTCACTTCATATATGTGATCGAGTTACATTGTCACAGCCCCCCCCCCCCCCCCCTCCGACCCCTATATCCCGGGAGGGGAGCCGTGAACATTGATTGGTGGTATTGGTGTTTATTAAATTATTTTGCAGCGGAAAATTCATCAGAAACGTAGTTAGGAAAAATGATCAGAGTTATAAAAACACCATGATTATTATTATGATAAAACCGGGAATTTAATCCCTTTTGATACAAACATAAGTTTTATAGGGTTAAACCCTAATTTACAAAACACGTTTATTTATTCTGATGACAAGCCACTTATTTAAGCTGGAAGCCCGCAGGCATCATTCCTTTGTCTTTAACAAGTCACCTGAAACATGTTTAAAATATTTGATTAGCAAGAAATACTGGTGAGTACATTCATTTGTAAATGACACATTTTTACAATTACAGCATTAAGATGTTTTTACATCTGTCTGCTTACAAATTACCGAAAGGTACTTGTCACTCGACCGTATCTATGACTGTGGTCATATTACTTATTGACTAACACTTGTCCAATAAGTAACATGTAATAGCCCAGTAGGCAAGCCTTGTATACAAAACTCCACAATACCAGTAGTAACCATCCCGTAAGTCTACAGAGGCTTAATCATTGTAATGTATTTAAAATACTTTTAAAAATATATTTAAAACCATTTAGACAATCTATCATGGGTTTTGTAGGTTTTGAAATCACCATGACAGTGTCAGAAAAATAATTGTCTCACACAAATGTTAGTTGTACAAAAACTCGAATGTCTCACCTTGCAAGTTACAATTAAAGAACACCTCCTGGTATTAAGCACCTAGGATAAATACAATGTAGTATAACTAGATTAGTATAAAACCAATAATCATAACGATAATCACGAGTATAAATTTTACACGATGGCACAATGTCATACCTTAGCTTTCGGATTCGTGTATATTTCTTTCGATCGGATAGGGTATCGTTACGTCTCGGTATTATACTATTACTTAATATTTATTATGTATGTGTGTGAAAATAGAGAGAATTCAGAAGTTTTTGAGCAAGAAATGGACGTCCCGTTGCCTTTCTATTTATAGCAGGTTTTGGATCGTACCGCGAAGCATCTTGTAGCTTCGCTGAGTCAGCCCTAGGCCTGCTACGTGGCAGGCTATGTGTCCACTGCGTAACCTCCACGTCGCGGTACGCGATGGCTAATCTGAACCCGTCACGAAGTGCAAAGTGCGCCATCAAAGCGCCACATTGCGCCCATCGCACTTCGCCCGTGCCCGAGCCCGTGCGCGTTCGGGTGCTTCGCACCCTTTGCTAGGACCACTGGGTGTGATATGCCTTATAAGAACATTATCATAGAAATTTCCTTTCTTATAAAGAACTCACTAGTTTGTTAATCTAGCGACGTGAGACAAGAGTTTACAAACCTATTTATACTAATTCTCCAATTCTTTCCTCCACCAATGTGGGATAGAATTTCCTTCTTCCATTTCCTTACTTCTTCCTTTTATTTAATTTTTGGTTTGTTATATACATCCACGACTGGAATAGAGACTTCTACCGGTTTCGATTTTGGTATATCAAAGAGAAACGAATTAAATTTATCATGCCTACTAATAAAAAAGTCAACCACTCCATTATATTGACTTGGTTAAGAACGATGCGTTCAAACTTATACAACAACCAAAACATAAAGATCAACTAAGACATAAATTAGACGCATCGTATCATATCATAATAATGTTGCACGCATCTTGTTTCTAGTACTAACCTTTATGATTCCATTAGTTTCTGAAGGATAGCCTGTATAAAAAAACTTCAATCAGTGAACAACTTTATTTTATTTTACATTATAACAATTTGCAATCATTAATGGTAAAATGAATCCATAATCATATCGTACGAGTCTTTAAATAACTTACTGGACATGAACGATTTGATTTCAACCCTTGATGCAGTTCAGAATGTGAAATTAGCAGCTTCACTGAACGGTATTCAATACACTGATTGTGTCCTCTATCTGCAAACTCAACTAATTGGCGATCAAGAAGGTGCTCAAATGCCTGCACATTTTAAATTATTAAAACCATTAAAAAATTTCCATAACTGACTTTTCTGAATTGTTAACTTAAAATTTTACATCAGAAAACTCTGATACTGATATACAACTATACAAAAAAGTAAAACTTACTCGTAAGCATACATTATGTGAATAGTAATCAGAAGTCTTGAATGAATCATGTATGGTTTTGTACTCTGTCATGTAGAATGAGTTACTAAAATAGCATTGAAGAAATGTAGCATAACTAGAGGATTAAAGTGTGGTCACATTTGCACAGACCTTTCATTACAGAATTAAAATTATATGGTTCCTGCTCTTTGACTTCCAACCTCTTCATGCAAACCATTAAATAAAGCTCCAAAATTGAGCAATCTGGAACAAAAAGGATGAACATGTTTTAAATGATACCGATATCAAACAACTTTGACTTGATTTTAAATCAAAACAAATTAAATCATACCTTTTAGACAATCCAACTTAGGCTGCCTTTGGATGGTTGAAAGTGCAGATTTGAAGTTCTCAGGTGTCATGTAACCAGATTTAGAATCAATGCAACTTACAGCAGAAAACCTAAAGAAATGAAGTTTTGACAAGTAAGATATGAAAGAAATCACCGAAAAAAGATAACAGTAAGGAAGCTTGCATTAAGAAGAAATAACTTACAGAAACCTCACAAAATTATTAACAGTGCAGTCAGAATCTGTTAATTTATCAGTGATTTCAATGAATCTTTTGTCTGCTATTATGTTCTACAACATGTCAAGGAACATCATACTCTTGCAAAAATAAATAATAAAAATAATTAAATGCAAACTTGTTGACTTTTTAAACTGAAAACCATGTCACTAGCAAAAGAAAGAAAAAGGATACTGAAATTCTTAAATTAAAATCTGTTACAAAGTCATGAGGCAGGCTTGAATCTGTTGGCAATAGTAAAATGTGTTTCAACAGTCTGCACAGAAACACACAAGTATTAAAGCAACAACTTCTAAATTACACCAAAATTTAACCTAAAAATAAAAAATGCAATCACCTTTGTAAATCATCCTTTTGGGGAGGAAGAAACAACAGCTTCCTATGTGAGAACCGAGATCTCACTCGTTTCTCCAACAGCTGATCAGCATCCTACGTGACAAAATCAAGTCTCATAATTTTTAAAAATTATTATTGATTATAGAAGCCACTAGATTAAATTATTATAGACTATAAATGAAACCTAATAGAGTAAAATTTATAACATACCAATCGACAACTAACACAGATGACAACAGCTTGTGATGATACAGATTGCATTGCATCCAACAAGCTATAAAGTAATCTTTGTTTACCCTGCAATGGCAAAAAAGTAAATTCCAAACCTTGAGGATGAAAGAAAACAACCCATTATTACAACTCGTTTGCTGACGTTACCTGAGCAAAAAGGTCAAACTCATCCAGCACAAAAACTACCGTCTTGTGTGCTAATCCACATTCTCTGGTAATAAAGATCATAATCAAGAAATCAACACAACTACTCCTTCCAACACAGAAAATAAAAGTTAAATACGGATAGATGCTGACTGTAACATGGCTATCATGAACTGAGAATTATCATCAGATGACGCCTGCAATAAATTTAAAAGGTGATGATGAACTGCAAGTTAACTTGGTAATCATATGCATCATTTAAACAAGGGTGAACTTGAGATAGTACCACTTTGGAGAACATCAGTTCATGCTCTATACACAATTGTCTAGCAATTTCCTGTAATGAACGTGAAACAATTCAGTCGAAGAAATTAAACTAAAACAGAAACCAATGCATAACTTACAAAGATAAAAAAAAAAAAAAAGTAGAACTGAGAATCTCACCTTTAGAGCACATTTATCATCACAGTGCAAAAGCCCATTCAGTTTAATCTAAAATAGTCACAAAAGAAGCTTATTAGACATTAATCATTGAGCTTAAAATTAAGGGTGAGCAATAACCAAACCGCTAACCAAAACTGAACCAAAAGCCAACGAAACGAAAGCGAAATTAACCGAAAACCGAACTAACTGATAATCGATTATCTGTTTTTTTTGTACCCTTGAAGCCCCTTGATTAACCGAAATTAACCAAACCATTCCTACTTTCATATGCTTCTAGCTTTTATACCTCCATTTCATGTATTCGTAAGCAAATAATTTAGCCCAAGTTTGGTTTTCGTTACTAATCGAAATTAATCAAACAAAACCGAAAACCAACAAACTAACCGAAGACCAATTAGTTAATAAAATAGATTAACCAACGACTTCGGTTTTGGCCTCGTTAAGGCTAACAGCCAACCCAAACCTAACCTAACCTAACCGTGCACACCCCACCCCCACATAAAAATTATTTAGACCTAGAAAAACATGTTTATAGTATATTTATATATACATTCTTCATATTAACAAAATCTATTTTTAAAACAAATTCATCATAATTACATACCACTGATATCATGTCAGGATATTCTTTCAGTAAATCTTCTAGAACAAGATCCAAAACCTAAAATCAACAATCAACATTAAAAAAAATCACATTACATACTATCAAAATTAAAAGAAAAATTATTCCAAAACGTAAATACTGTACCGCAATTTTACCGCATCCTCGAGGAGCTAGAAGCAGTAATGAATTGTTACAGGCCTCAGTTACTGAACTCGATACTATAAATTTCAACTTACTGTAATTCGTTCATAAATAAATTAATTAGGGCAAACTTATTATAAAATAGATAAATAAATTATTAGCATAGTTTAATAATAATAACAATAATAATAATTTTACCTGTAATTGCTGTCTGGTGAATCGGAGAAGATGAAATCGGGATCACAGAGTCGTTTACGGAGGAGTAATAATGCTTCCTCTACTGTTCTTTCAACCATCTTTTGCTCCGGCGAATGGATTTTTAGCTATGAATCCGATCTAGGGCTAAATAATCAGCAAACCAGTGTGACTGACTGATGAAAATGGCGGGAAATATTGTCCGCTGTGAGTAGTTGTTGATGTATGGGCCTCATAACCTTCTGGGCTCATTTTTAGATAAGCCCACGTTCAGATTAAATTATTAAAAAATGTATAGTCAACACACATATTGTATTGTGCTAATCTTATTGGGCGGTGTTACTCGTTGTCTCCTATGCAATTTTAGTCCAATAATTTTACATTTGTGATTTTCGTCCATCTTTTATTTCACTTGTAGTTAAATCTGACTTCACTAACCCCCGGTAAGTCTTGTTGTTAAATCCATCAGCAAGACAGTTTTGTCCTTTTACCCCAAAATACACCCCGGCCTCTCACATGACGAGACTTGTGAATTAAGGTTGGGTTTTTTGGCAAGAAAAAGGACAAAATCGCCCCTCACGTGAGTGGCACGCTGACATGTTTAACGACCAGACTTAACGGAGTTAGTAAATTCGAGTTTAATTGCAAGTGAAATGAAACAATATGGACGAAAATCGCAAATTTAAAATTATTGGACTAAATCTAACCAAACGTGAAAGAACCATATGCACATACTGCAACACTGTGGTACATGTTTTCATATTCCTAGTATTAGGACCCACAAAATGATTATATTAATGAATCCACTAGCTCACCTATTCGTTGAAGGTACGCCTCGTTATATCTATCAAAAATGGATTGTGTCAGGTTCCCTCCTTTCTCGACTTCTTGAGGAAGGTTCCGGAAAAAGTCAGCAGTCAAATAGCAACATTCCATATCAACAAGCATAAGTGTGGCCTTTCTACTTTCGGTTTTCATTCTTTCGAGTGACTCGTTTGCAGCCCGTTCCACTTCTTTTCTTAGACTCGGGTACTGCTTTAGCTCCTGAACAAACAATCTTTTTATAAAGAAATAAACTTTTTTTAGAGAAAAAACAATAAATTGTTACAAGAAAGTAAAAAACACACCATTGTCTCGCTCATGGCTTTTCGAACCAGCTCCTTTAAGATGATATCAACCTAAAATCTTAAAAAGTTAACTTCTTTTCCAAAACTAATATTGGCAAAATAAAAAATGTGTTTATCGGGTCAAATAAAAAAAACAGAACATGGTCAAACGGGTCAAACCAAAAACAGAACATGGTCAAACAGGTCAAACCAAAAACAAAAGTTGGTCAAATGGGTCAAACCAAAAAATAACATGGTCAAACAGGTCCAACCAAAAACAGAACATGGTCAAACAGGTCAAACCAAAATCAGAGCATGGTCAAACGGGTCAAACCAAAAAAATAGAACATGGTCAAAATAGGTCAAACCAAAAACAGAACATGGTCAAACGGGCCAAACCAGAAATAAAACATGGTCAAACCAAAAACAGAACATGGTCAAATGGGTCAAACAAAAAAAATGCGGTCAAACAGAACATGGTCAAACAGCCCGGCCCGTTTTGACCAGTAAAAAAATGACCTGTTTCAGTCCAGACTAGTTTTGACTTTTGACCCGTTATTCAACCTGTTCATTATGCTGCATGTACATAAAAGGTTTGTTTTTTTTTTGTTACCGCATTAACGGAGGCCTCAGCGGGCCCTTTGATGGTAACCAATGAGGATTCAATAATGTGACGGTATCCTTGTTCGGGTGCTATAAGATGTGGTTGATATCCATCAGCTTGGGTGATTAGTTTTTTGATATTCTCCAAAGATAACTGCTTGTCAAACTTTAAATTCCTTAGAGCCGAAGGAAGCTCGCTTTCAAAAACATGGTACACTTTATCTCCTCCGGATCGCCTACAAAATGAGAATCGTTAGATTTAAAAGTGGAAAAATGGGCGGGTCACGAGTCAAAATGAGTTTTTTTTGTGTAGCAAAACGGGCCGAGTTGACCCAAACCACTTTATAATTTTTTTAAATTATTTTTAGGTAAATTATTGTTTTCGTCCTTTACGTATGTGAAAATTACACATTTTGTCCTTTAGTTGTAAGGGCAAAATGGTCAAAAATATTTTTTTTTTAAATAACACCGGTTAACGAAAAAAGGACGAAAAGTGTGACAACTGTAATTGTTGGCCAACAACAACATATGACAACTGTAATTTTGGTGGCTTTTAACCCGTTCCCAATTCATCAACCTTTAACCGTTTGACCCGTTATGAAAAATACTTAACCCAAATCAAACCCATTCGTAAGTTAACGGGTCAAAATTGGCAATGGTTAAGGATCATATACTTACGTCCCGTCTAGATGTTCTTTGTATATTTGATCAAAAGCCCGGCATATATCCATTAACAAAAGTAACTTACCCTGCATAATCATACATAATCATCAATACCAACTAAAATAGATTCATAATATTTTTATAAAATATACATGACATAAAACTTACACCAGCATCAGTTGATATAGGCTTTCCAAGACGGCTCAACTCAGCTTCAAGTTCAGCTAAAGTTTTGTTTATTAACGACTGAATACCTGGAATGCGCGATTTAATCATACCTTCCAAATGCTGAAAGAGCAAATATATAAAGATTCATTTCAAGAACACGTACGGATTTTAATATATAAAGATTCTTTAACCTTTGAGAGCATTTTAGCAAGATATTCAGAACCCATTCTTGAAGCTAAATGCTTGTATTCTTTGCTGGTAGAAAAATATTCCCTTTCTTTACGTTTAGCGGATGTCATATCGACCCGTTTATTAATATCTTGTTGCGAACGGTTAACAATCCCGACCCATGGGAACTGTAGCCGGTAAGACTTTCCTTCTAATATCTGAAATATCAAGAAAATGTTAAAATATATTCAAAAAGTTTAAGCCGATCAACGTATCATTCGAGTATAACTTACATCAACTGCATCAGTACCCTTATCCATCAAGTCAATTTTGGTCAACACTCCAATAGTTCTTTCTCCTAAAGAGGCATGCCAACTTTAAAGCTCATAACTTTGACTTTTACAATAACTTGACTATGTTTAATAATTTGCATATTTGGTACCTGTAGGGTCCACTTCACGCGACATTTTGATCGCATCTGATGTGGCAAGATCTTGATTAGCAGGTGAAATTGCCAAGATAATGCAGTTTGGCTGCATCAAGAAAATCCCGTTAACCGAATGAAAATACATTGTCACAATATTGTTTAGTAACTGAATTTATAATCCACCTTTTGAATGTAGGCGCGGACCATATTCTCGATATCTTGCACAATTCCTTCAGATTGACCATCTACATTTGTTCAAAAATTTAATATAGAACCGGAAAATTTCATTTCGCTTGATTTTTTATTTTTTTTTATTTTTTATGTACTTACCAACTGCAACTTTTGTAAGGCCCGGAAGGTCAACCAAAGTCAAGTTGACCACTGTCAAGATAAACAAATTTCATTAAGATTCTTTCTAAATTGTGTATAGACTTATGTTAGGCAACGATTGCAACTATGTCGAATATTTTTTCAAAATTTACCATTTGGAGAATAGATACTAAGATGGATCGGGACACTTAGAAATTTGTTTCGTTTGACCTGTTACACGATCAGTCTCGTCTGAAATCTCTTTTCTCACAGCAGCTACACATTTCAAAATCACCACAATTTTATCACTACTTTTAAAAAAACATTATATGTATACAAGTTACAACCTCCTAAATCATTGTATATAATTGTAACTATAATTAACACATAAACTATCTATAGAAAATGTTAAAATATGAACAAAAGGTGTTTGCGAGTCAATCTACCCAGCCCATTATTTATGAAGTAAGATTATACCGAAATCATAAAACTTTTTTGACGGAAGGTGCATGAATTCTGCATATTCATGACCTTTATCTATCTTATGAAGCTGCAGCACAAGTGGACGTCTAGTAACGATGCCTGCATACATAGAAAAATTATATTAAATATTATATATTTGATCTTCAAGATTTTGATCAAATAATAAAAAAGATAAACCTGATCCTCTTGGCAAGAAGTCTTTGCCGACAACGCTTTCTAAAACGGAAGATTTGCCTGAACTCTGTGAATATATAACCGAAAGCAAGATTTTTTTATGATCTAATAGCGAAAATAAAGATGGGAAATTTAGCGTTTGATGAATAACTATTAACTAACCTGACCGCCAACAACAGCAATGGATGGCAAAGAGTCCCAAAGAGTAGGCAATGAAGCCGCTTCACCGTGATCACCCAATGCTGTGCATGCTCTCTGTATTTTGTTCACTAAACTGATCAAATTCTCCATTGCAGTGCAGTGTTCTTATTAGTTATTACATATGTATATGCAATAAGACTGGATTGAACAATTTATATAGGTGGATGTTAAGTACAAAGAGACCTCTACATATGGACACCAATATGCTTTGTTTTTGTAAATTTGAAGATTCTTTTTACTTTTTCCTTAAATATCAAATTAGTGTCAAATTTAAATTTTGTTATTTTGTGAGAGTTGTTTATATTTCAGGGAGGTGCTAATCTATACGTTACTAACCAACCCCTATTAAGGTAATGTATATATTGAGTAAAAAACCTTCCTTGAGGTTGTATGTATATCAATGTCCATTTTTTTTCATGGAATAAATGCACTTTTATTTATTAATATTAATATATTATTCCATGTATTTACACTTTTTAGAGTGATTATGCTACACACAAATCAACTGGAAATGTCTCTTTGTAATATTTTGATTTTAGTCTTGTTTACAATACTTTTTCATATGCATTTTTTTATGTAAATGTATATTTTATAACATTCAAGTCATCAAAGTTTTTTTATTTTTTGAACTTTTAATGTGGGGTATGAAAAATATTAATTAAGATGAAACATATTTTACAAGTTTAATTGCTCATTTATCAATAGCCAAATACTAAACATAGTCAAACATGTGTGACGTGTCGGGTCAGGCAACGGGTCAAAACCCAAACTCATTCGATTCAAACTGAGTTCGGACCTAAGTCGGCCGTTTTAAAAAAGACCATTATGATCTAGGTCAAAACACGTTTCGAAAAATGGGTTCGCCTTGCAGTGAGTCGTGTAAATTAGGTTCGCTCATTATATTTGCTTTTATAACGTCTAGTGACACATGACGGCAGGCTAGTAACGATGTTGACCCATGATGGTAATGGGTAGTGTGTATCCATTTCACTCATTTTAAGTTAGCAAATCTTATAGTAACTCAATTAACCCCAAATTAGTAAGTTGTATATTTTATAGATACAAATTTTTTCACCCAAGTAAAACTAATCATAAATGATAGTCTTAAATCAATTTGTATATAATTAACTGCTTAAGAGAACAGTCACAAAAACTCATCTACGAGTCGCGACACAATTTTGAATCCAGATTCCAGACCGAGTAAAATTTTGTCATGTCTTAAAAATGCTTAATTATATTGATTTAGAAACATAGTATTTTCATATTATATAAAACCAGAACCACATTTAAAAGAACATATTCTATCATTTTTTGAAGTTGAAGTCTGCATGCATTTGTCTTGTATATTGTTTTATGCTTTTTATTTATAGCGAAAGCGCGTGTATAGATTTTTTCAATAGAATTACATTTGTATTTTTGTTAATGTAACTTTCTAGTTGGTTTGATGTTGATGTGTTGAGTGTCAACAAGCTTATTAGTTCTTCGTAAACATCAATGATTTGCACTATATTATTAATTAGATAACAGTACGAACACGGCTAAAAACAAATAGAGCCGGCAAAACCTACGATTCTGTCTCGTAGATTCCAACACATTCTACGTTAAAGACATAAAACAACCTGAAAGATTAATCCGTTTAGTTAAATGGGTTGATCACGAACCCGTTTAACCCATTTTTACAATATACCAACTCGATTAACACGCTTACAACTTGGTTGTCGCCCGCTAACAATCAACTCGTTTGACATGTTTATGTAAATATCAAACGAGTTGTGTGCGAGTTAGTGTTGATGTTTTTGACATGATCTAAAATATGGTTGTGTTCGGGTTGAACAATGCAACCTGCCAACTCAATAATAATTTCACTTATTATACTCATGCCAAAAGAACTCAGTAGTAGTCTTTTTTACTTCAAAGACTGTAAATTAGCATGATAAACAAAGGACAAAATAGAAACACAAAAGAATACATAATACAAATATTGGGTTTGGATCAAATACAAATTCTAACCGGTCTTGAGTTCTTGCCAGTTGATCGGTTTAGAATGAAATGGGCTTAATGAGCCCAACTGATCTAGACTGGGCCGGGCCTAATGGGCTTTCCTCACCAGCTTTTGAGGTATGGTCTAAAATGGTCCAATTAGGTACATAACCACAGTCATAACTCATAATCATAAAAACAAAACATGGAAACATAAAACTATAAAAGAAACCAACCCAAAACAGTAGCAAAAGCATAGACGCAGAAAGCATAAATCTTTACTGAAATAATAATTTTAATATAATGAATAAAAGAACAGATTGCTGCACAAATACCATACCAATGTTCGATATACAAATCTATTTGTTCTTTCAGCGTTAGCCCCACTACCTTAACATCTATATAAAAACCAGCTACTAATTACAGAAATAACGAAAGACCTATGAACACATCACTCATAACACTAAACCTGATTACGCTATTTTGGAAGATTCATGAACTAATGACGCATAGTAACCACATAAATACTGCCATAAAATTTGAATGAGAATTCGTCTGGTTTTCATTTATACTTTTGTTTGTCTTCCTCTTTCGTTAAATAACCGTACGGGTTCTTACTGGCCCAGTTCCACTGATCTCTGCACATCTCGTCTATGCCATATTTTGCCCTGCAATTAACACGCCAATAGATTAGCATAATCTCTCAAAAAGTCAATACTATGCAGGGTTAAACCTCTTTATAGATAATAAGATCAATTCGGGCTATGCTTTCTGCTACTTACTTCCAGTTCAACATGCGTGCAGCCTTCTCTGTTGATGCGTATACCACCTCAGCATCACCAGGTCGTCGGTCAGACATTACAAGAGGAATTTTCTGTGCAAACAATATCAAGATTCAGATATTATATATAACCGCTAGTGCATAAAGTAACAGATACAAGATTTCGGATATATTAATATTTTTTAATAAGAAAAAAACATGTTTTCAAACTCATAATACCTTTCCCGATGCCTTTTCAAAAGCCGCTACCATCTCCAAAACAGATGTGCCTTTACCCGTTCCCAAGTTGTACGCCTCACAGCCTACAAATGATACAACAGTCAGTCAAAGTCAAAAGTCAAACACGGTATGAAATTGAAAATAATGCAAAAACCATGCTCTTTAAATTTCAACAAGAGAAAATAGAGACTGACCGGTGTTAGGGTCCGAGAGTTTCTTCAATGCAGCAGTGTGTCCGTCTGCTAGATCTACAACATGGATATAATCCCGTACCTGAAAATCAAATTGTAAAACACAATATCAAGACCAAATTCTACGAAGTTATAAAATATTTAAGTAAGAATTCCAAGCATACCCCTGTTCCATCTTTAGTTGAGTAATCAGTTCCAAACACTCTAAGTGTAGGTAACCTACCAACAGCGACTTGCTGGACAAATGGCATAAGATTATTGGGGACCCCACGTGGGTCCTCACCGATGTCACCACTAGGGTGTGCGCCAACAGGGTTAAAGTACCGCAATAATATTATTTTCCATCTATTATCTGAAGCATATAAATCCTGGCATATTTCCTCAATCATCAGCTGCAAATATCGATTGATTAATTATTCATTAGTCCATAATAACACTTTGGGTTGACCAAACAAATACAAGGTTGACCGTTTTGTACCTTGGTACGCCCATACGGGTTAGCTGCAGATAAAGGAAACTCTTCGGTGCAGGGTACCTCTTTTGGCCAGCCATAAACCGTTGCAGATGATGAAAACACAAGCTGAATAACACAATTTACAACAGATGAGCATCTTAAGTTTTTTAAAAACAGGTTTACGAAGAACATATAATAATTTGGTACCTTTTTACATCCATAGGCATCCATAACTTCCAATAGAGTTAAAGTACCAATGACGTTATTGTCATAATACAGCAAGGGTTTCTTCACACTTTCACCGACTGCCTTTAATCCAGAAAAATGAATAACAGCATCAAACCTGCATACACATCAGATTATTTAATTTAATTCATTAAATACTAAAGTGCAAGATGTAAGAATAGTTTGTAAAGAGTATAATTAATTAACATACTTTGTGAATGCAAAAAGCTCTTCTAATGCAAGCTTGTTCCGGATATCCATCTGCAGTGAATTTAAACCATAAAAAATTTATCCTTTTTCAAGTCATTTTAATTGAATTAAGCAAAGCTTATAAGATTCACTTCTCTGCAGATCTTATTACAGCCTAAAAGATAATAACAGACATGGTCATGTTGTGACAGCATATCAAAGTCCACACACGTAGTTCAAGATTACAACTTTATAACATAAAAAAATAAAAAGAAATAAATAAATCCAGATGCTCTAAATAAACTTTAAACCAATTTATTATGTTTGGTTTCTAGCCTAACAATTGTAGAGATTGTATCAAGCACTCAACTTTCTAGCCTCAAATGTAGATACATATCTAAGTTTCAGACGCTAAATCACTTAATTACCATATAAAGCAGCACAAGTTTTTAAAATCTAAAACAAGCTTAAATCTTTAAAAAGATATGCATAAAAATGAAACCATCTCTAGCATCCTATCAACTAATTTATTAAACACAAAATGTAAATTAAAGTTAAGATTCAACAGTAAATAACTAACCATGAAACAATATAATACAAGACAATTAAACAAAAAATAAAAGACTAACATATGAATATAGTTTCTTAATTTTGCTTGAAAGACTAAACTTGAAATAAAAAATTGGGAATAGTGAAACATATCTTATTACTTTATTGAACACAACATGTAAACTTAAAGTAAAGATTCAATTGTTATTAACTAAATATATGAAAAAAAACATATAAAACAGTTTAAAAAAAAAAAGAAAACATATGAATAAAGTTTCTTAATTTTGCTTGACTTAACTTAAAATCAAAAAATTGAAAAAAAGGAAATTTAAAGTTACAGAAGACAAAATGTAATTTTAAATTAAAGATTCAATTGTAAATAACTTAATAATTATATAAATTTTCTTAATTTTGCTTGAAAAGACTGTATCTCTAAAGTAAACATCAAATCAATTGAGTTACAGAAGACAAAATGTAGATTTAAAGTAAAAATTCAATTGTAAATAACTAAATAATATGATACAATACATACAAAACAGTAAAAAAAAGTAATAACTGAATAAAGTTTGTTAATTTGCTATAAAACACTAAAATTAAAGATCAAAAAAGGTAATAATTGAATAAAGTTTGTTAATTTGCTATAAAACACTAAAATTAAAGATCAAAAAAGGTAATAATTGAATAAAGTTTGTTAATTTGCTATAAAACACAAAAATTAAAGATCAAAAAAGGGTAATAATTGAATAAAGTTTGTTAATTTGCTAAAAAAACACTAAAATTACAGATAAAAACAGGTAATAATTGAATAAAGTTTGTTAATTTGCTATAAAACACTAAAACTAAAGATCAAAAAAGGGTAATAATTGAATAAAGTTTGTTAATTTTGCTATACAACACTAAAATTAAAGATAAAAAAAAAGTAATAATTGAATAAAGTTTGTTAATTTGGTATAAAACACTAAAATTAAAGATCAAAAAAGGGTAATAATTGAATAAAGTTTATTAATTTTGCTATAAAACAGTAAAAAATTAAAGATTAAAAATTATTAACCTGGTGAAAAGACAGATTAGACCCATAATCACCAGCAAGTTTCCGAACTCGATTAATAGCAACTTGTGAAGAATTATCAAAATTATCAACAACCACCGTCTTGTAACCTTCTAACAGCAGCTGCAATACAGTATGACTGCCGATGTAACCAGCACCACCGGTGACCAATACGCACTGCGGCTGGCCCATTGAAGCTGAAACTGAAGAGGGTTTTATGTGCAATTGATTATTATTATTATTATTATTAATATTATATGATGATGGTAATTGTATATGAAGAGGTGGGTTTGACGTAATGATGTTCATGTTGTATATATTGTGTGTGTGGTATTCAATTCAAAATGGTGGGGTACATTTGGAATTGGAAGAATTGGAATTAGGGTTTTTTTTTGTTTGTTTATTAATCGATTTTGGGGATTGTGAGAGAAGATACAAATTGAAAATTGAAGGGAGGACACGTAACGAGATGTTATTGGATACACGAAAATATAATGGATTAAAAACTTAAAATCATATTTTTACGGCGGTTAAAACTTGTCAAGCTATCGTTAATATCATTTTTTTAAGTGGTAACGAATGTTTCAAATCATCAAATGAGATACTGATTGAATTCATCATGTGAAAATATACTCGTTTTTTGATTCGGGAAAAACCTTTATCTAAGGCCAACTCCCGCGAATACTCAATAATATGGTGAGATAAAATCTGTTCAGTTCAATAATCCAACTAGTGAAAGTCACATACTCGTCTAGTTTTTCATCATCACCTTGGTGACTCTGAAACTAATCATGAGGGCAGACTCGAATATGGGTCGTATGAAACACCAAGTCTGTCCCTTATCACTCTAACACCGGCTCATTGGCTTCCGTTAAAATCATTAGCTAAATAAACTATATTATTATTATTATTATTATTATTATTATTATTATTATTATTATTATATATACAAAATAAATCCAGGGCATGTGTGGTGGTTTAACCATAAATGATTAATTAAAACGTCACTTCATTGCAATGTAGACAGGGGTTTTAATCAGTCCATTTGTTGTCGTTCAAAAAAAAACTGTCCATTTGTTAATTTAAATGTTACTGGTTAACTAATTTTAACTAGCTAGTTATAATGGTAGAGAAATAAAAAAAAAGAAGAAGAAAAGTTTGATTGATTATTAGTGGATGACCCACCTTCCATCCGTTAAAGAGCTCGTTACCACATTAACACACCCCCTTTAATGTGACCTCGCTTAACGTCGCGACGCGGTATATCCGACGTTAAGGGGCTACCACATTAGTTGTAACGGCAGTGTTTGTGATCGACAAGAGCCTAACAACTATATGATGCATAGTAAATGTTTGTACATGGTGTTTTCCAATTTAAAAATATCAGACAATTATACACTTAGCTATTACCCGTAAAACAATATAACATTTGTATTAAGCAGTTTTCACTATTCTTGATATATTAATAACCATGAAAAAACCTTCATCTGAGGCCCCATTAGTCATTTACTTACGTATCGCAATTTACATGTGATCTGATTATGTTGTTACTTTCGGTTCTTTTTTTTACTAACGTTCGAAAAATATTTTATAAAATTTTATTTTATTTTGTATGAAGTTTATTGAGTCGTGTAAAATATAGAAAAGTAATACGTAATGTAACAAACAATGAATGTCATGGGTATCTTCCAAGAATCTTCGTTGTCACATCTTGAGACTAACGTAATCAAAGGTAATACTTTCCATGACATTATACTGTAGTTAATTTAAGAAATATTAAAAAGTGGAAGATATCACGAAATTCATTTCACTTTCAATGTCGCTTTTGGTTGGCATGAACAAGAGTATGAAATCTCATGTGACTGTATGAATAATTAATTTTATATAGTTTCAATCTGAAATATAAATTATTAACTTCTTTACTGTATAGTTATTTATTTTTTCTTTAACGTCTAACACACAACCCTTAGCTACAACCACATTTTACATACCTTGATCATGCTAGCTCAACGATGCTTCAGTGTATTAGTAATTTAATAAACTTGTAATTTGTAAAATTGCTAGAAAATATAGTGTATTTGTTAGAGGTTGGTTTCTTAATAAATGTGTTTTTTAATTTATGTTTTAATATCAACACTTTAGTTATGTTTTAATATTAAAGTTTTATTCTTTTTAAAAAGAAAATAAATTAAAAACAAATAATGTTAGTTGTTTAAAATAATTAATGATTCAATGAGCTAGCGGTGGAGTGATAAAAGAGAGACTTGGTATTTCATGTAACCCATGTTCAATTCCTGCCACCAGCATTTAGTTTTAGAGACACCAAAATGATGATGGGAGACTAGACGAATATGTGGCTTTCACTAGGTTGATATTTGAACTGAACGAGTTTTATCTCACCACACTGTCGTGCCTTCTGTTAGTGTTCACAGAGGTGTTCAAGAAATCCGAAATCCGAACCGAAACCCAAATAAACCGATCCGAATTCTTATTCAGATATTCGGATCAGATCAATCCAAATATCCGATTAACTAATTCGGGTTCGGATCGGATTCAGGTATTAAATTTTAAAAAATTCGGATTGTTCGGATTATTCGGATATCCGTTTAATCCGAATAAAAAACATGTGTTTTAGTGATATTTTCCGGGTTAATATATTAATTAAACTATTATTTAAAGTTTAAACTTTAAATTTGTGTTAAGAGTAATTCGTATTTTTCGGTTTGTATGTTTATTGTGATTTTAAACTATTAAATGTTATGAACAAAAAAAAGTAGGAAAATTTTTTAGGCTTATTTCGGATTATTCAGATAATTTCGGATTTTTCGGATATTATCCGAATCCGATCCGAATTGAATTCGGATAGATTCGGATCGGATAGGAATAAACCTAATTCGGATCGGATCGAATTTTGGATAGGGTCCAAAATTCTAAAATCCGAATAACCCGAACCGAATAATCCGTTATCCAATCCGATAAACACCCTTAGTGTTCATGGACGTTGGCCTTAAGGGAAGGTTTTTCTCGGATAGGAAGACGAACGTATCCCGATATAGTTAATTTAATCAGTAGTTCATTTAGAGTTTTGTTTCCGTTTAAGTAATGATAATCACATTCACTTTTCATTATCCATAACATCCATTTCATGAATGTGAATGTGAATGTGAATGTGAATGTGAATGTGAATGTGAATGTGAATGTGAATGTGCTCCATACTTCTTACACCCATAACACATGATGCATGCTAGGCCAATAACCAATTTGTAAATATTGTAACGGAGAACCACAAGAATAACATGAAGATAAATAATAATATGGAGTGGTTGGGTTTTACGTGACGGCAATCAATTGGATGACAACCGTCGCTTTGTAACTTTATTAGTATGTTGGTCACCATAGTTATAGTTGTCAACCCAACTCATTTTCCTAATAAAATAAATTAATTAACAAACTCCATTATCATTATGCCTCTCACCCCTTCCCTATACTCTCATGCTTATGTTCCACCAACCTTAATCATATGTTTCACCTTCAAGCTAGCCAAAAAGATCACTAGTTCATATGAAATTCGACACAAGTGAATATTTTAATAAGATCAAAATAATTGATCCATTAGTATTTTTTTAAGCCTAAAGTTTTATGTTCCTAATAAAATCAAACTTGTTTAGTAAAACTATTCAAAGGATTTTAATCACTACTTTAGAGCGACCTTTAACTCATTTCACGATTAACTAGCTAACCCTAGATAAAAGAATGTTATGTATTTGCTTGGAGTTATTTTGCTTACCGGCAATTATATATGAATGTATGATTGTACATACCCGCAAAACATGCAAAAAAAGAGAGAAAAGGGATAATGAATATAAACATATACCTACTTTGATCAAGATGGCAAATGGTTTATGCTTAAGAGTCTTAACTGAGGGTCTCTACTGTTTATTTATATTTTAGTTTTGAGAATGTGTTACTAGAAAACTTACTAGATTTCGTCAAATACACTACGAGTCACATTTTTTGTTGGGCGGGTGGCCTTCAAGAGGTCGTGGTACAATTTAAGTGGAAGCAAGATTCATGCATTAGAACTTTGTTGGAGGAGAATTGCGTACTTATCAATGTGCTGGACTTGAAGGTTGGGTTCGTCTTACTGACATGTATTAAGTTGGACTTCATTGTTAAATAAAATATTTTATTATATAATATTGCATATATGTGTAAATTAACACGGTTAAACACAAGTTATAATTTAATTACCGGAGATCTGTCTATGGTACTATTTGTAGAATTGTGGTGATACTATGATTATCATGCAGATACACAAGATATCATTTTATTACCTGTTTGATTTAACTTATCTGTTACTGAACTTATAATGACAATTGTCGTATGTTTTAAGTGTGTATATCAAGTACGTGTTGAGGAGTTACTAAGGATTGGATGGATTTAGAGTTAAAGTGTTAATAGATTCTTCATGTTGCTATTTAGGACCAGTAATTTCTGACACGAACTTATTAACACGACATGACACGGGTTTTAAGAAGTTTGAGTTTGAGCTTAACAAGTTTCATGACTTAAACATGTCAACCTATTTAAAACATATTTAAATCTGTGTCCTAACAGGTCAAAGGACATGTTAACCTCTTAATAACCTTTGTAAATTTTTATTTTACGAAAAGAAAATTAATAGGAATATTATATTTTAATAATCCTTATTAAATGGTATTGGCCGATAATAATCCCTATTCGTTTTATCGCCACTGGTGGCCCCAAATTCAAAAAAGTTGGCCCCCCAATGGTTCCCCGTTAAAAATGACTTAACGGTGTTATAATTTTTCCTGAATTTCAAACCAATGTTTTAGGGCTTTTGATCGTTAGGAGGATACGAGTCGATTGGTGTAAAACTTAGTTTGAAATAGTGCTTCAAAATGACGAAACAATACTTCAATTCGGGTGTTTTAACTTACAATTAACCAAAATCAAGTCGTTTGGATCATTGTTTCAAGCTAAGTTTTACACAAATCGACTCGTATCCTCGTAACAATCAAAAGCCCTAAAACATTTGTTTGAAATTTAGGAAAAACTATAACGATGTTAAATCATTTTTAACGGTGAACCATTGGGGGCCAACTTTTTTGAATTTGGGACCGTCAGTGGCGATAAAAAGAATAGGGATTTTTATCGACCAATACCATTTAATAGGGATTATTAAAATCCAATATTCCAAATTAATATACACCCCTAAAGTTAACAAACCTAAAGTCATATTTACATACGACATTTCATTCATGATTGTCAAACCCGATATTATATTTTTAATAGATGTTATGATTTGCTTATATGGTTTTTTGTTTAAAATATGCTATAGATTTTTGTTTTTTTGTTTCAAATGTATAATGGATTATGTATTAATTAAAACTTTTATGCTTGTTTTGAAACCTTTTGTTTCACTAAATGAACATTATTCATTGTGTCTTTAAACATGTCTTAACATGCAACATGTTACTGAACATGTATGTGTTATTGTTTGGAGAAAAAAAAGACACATTGCTTATCGTGTCGTGTTTAATACCACATATCATCGTGTCTTATCATGTCTGACATACGTTTTGCCAGCCCTATTACTATTAATATTTTGAAAACCTTGTGTTTAGACTATGCATTCCTATATTTCTTCACTTCTAAGTATTGTGCTAAGGATTTTAGTGAAGTTTTTAAGTTTTCTGGTATGTAAGTTCTTATATCAATCGATCGCGTTAAATAAAGAATTAAAAAAAATATGATATTGTTCTACCGACATGAAGTTTAATAGGATAAATAATAAGTCAATTATACACTTAATTTCCATCATTTTGCAATTAATTATATCTCTTGATAGTTGATACTCTTTGGACGTTATTGTATTATGATTGTTTGAATTTAATCATTTTAATACCCAAAACAAAAGACTTCTAAAATAAAGAATCATAGCTAGTGAGAGTGGCATGTGGAAGTAGACTAAGCAAAATATTTATATTATATAAACAATTGTGAGTGTAACCTGTAAAATTTATATAGTGAAGATTTATCATTTGAAGATTTACAATCTACTTGTTGCTTCTATGCGTTGTTATTGAGTTATTATTTCGTGTATTTTAGTGAATTTTTGCATTATTATTTCTTTAAATTATTTATTGATAGGAGTTTATTGTAATCTACTCTACTTTAAACATTTACAAAAACAAGTCTTGGTATTATCTGGTGGACAGTATGCATGGTTCAACCATTTGAATCCCCAAAGCATATACTAAAATTGAGATTCTTTTCATAACAAAATATTTTTTCTTAGAATATGATAAGTTATGTATACGATTTCTAAAAGAAACAAAATCACACAATTGGTACCATACCAAATAATATCGATACTTAAAACGAGTAAAAGTATAAATCGAATGTCATACATTTTAATCGGTTCGATACTAGTACCATCGAATACCGAAACTAAGTGGTATCAATATCGAAAACTTGAAAAACAAATACTAGTATCATTAACGATGTGTTCGGCGGTACCGGTATAGTGAAAAGAAAACATATCTGTCACACCCCCATCTCAGGCCTAGGAGCGTGACCCATAAGTTGGTATCGTAATTGTAAATAAATCAGAGTTGCGTTAATTTGCGGAAGACTTATAAAACTTTAAGAATCAAAAGTAACATTGATATATACATTCAAAAGACGGGATAATAAAATACCCGTTTAAGTTGTTACAAGAATATTACTTGTTTATGTTTACAAACCATCATTTTAAACTTATACAAAATGCATCCGAGCCATCGGATATTAGTAGCACTTCGTCATTCCAAGCGCTATCATTGTTCACCTGCAAAATGTAAGAAAATACGTCAGCAACGAATGCTGGTGAACACGCTGACGCAAAATAATCTCTTTTACTTTATTACCCCTCGAGACTACACCTGCCTCGGCCCAACGTGGCTTAGAAATAACAAAGTCAAATAACACATTATAACTCGAGCCTCTACTCTAGGTCACCTCAGCAAACACCGCAGCGTTCGACTTAGTTAAGTACCCGTAAATATACACATAAGGTCGTACTCCCTGCAGGAGAGCGTCCTACGACCAAGGGTGGTGCGATGTGCCCATTCACCTCATAGTACCACCTATGTAAGGATCCAAACATACGTATACCACAGCCTGAGGGCTAGGTTCATACCCATAGTTATAACGGTTTTAGGAACACATGGTTCCTTGTAAACAATTTCATATAACAAGTTTGACTCATTTGAAAACAAGTTTAAAAGTTTGGGGGCGTATTCACCTTATCTCTTTAGGATCAGCTTCACTCACCGTCCAAGGGTCTTTCCCTTATTTATCTCGCACCTATAGTACGAGTATAAATATTTGTTAGTCGGATACACGATCCGGCTTAAGACCTTTAGTCTTATCTCAATTCTCGATGAACCTTTAGTTCATTTTCTTTTACTTGAAAACCTTTAGTTTAAAAGTAAATTATAAACCTTTAGTTTATATAGAAACCCGACGTTTCTTCTTCTCCAAGAAACGTAATCAATCATTTTCTTTTATTATTTAAGAATACTCTTTATTCATTAAATAATATTTTCATAACAAATAATATATACATATATACTTGCACACATATATACGTATTCACCATATTCAATAATCAATCTTTTATTCATTTATTTGTTATGTTTTTTTCTCTTTTATCGAGGTATCGAGTATAACCTCGACTTAAGGCTTAAGCCTTTAATATAATATTATATTATATTGAATTGTCGTTACGCCTAACCTTAGTGGCGTTTAAAAACTCTAGGGACTCGAGCAGCACTCCAACGCCGCTTCTTTTCTCGATCAATACTTTTCTCGACACGCAAATCGACAAACGCCAATCTTCAACACACGTTGGCATGTACTTCGAGAACAAACACCATCTTGGTCAAATGTGGGTGGAGGGTGGCACGAACTTCGAGGAAACGTTGTATACAAACGAGGGATCGGGGCACACTTATCGAGGTAAATCGATTATATGAACTTGGAATTCTAGTGAGATGTTAGAGAGAGAGAAAGGAGAGCAGATTTTGGTGTGAGTTGGAATGAATCCCGAACCCGCTATTTATAGACAAAATTTGGGCTCCCATCGCGGTACGCGATGGGTCCCTGGACAGACCTATCGCGACCTATCGCGTATCGCGATATAGGTCTGTCAAGTCACTGCATAGGCTTGCCACGTGGCAGGCGCCGCGCCACGTGGCGGCAGTGATGCCACGTGGTGACACGTGGCAGCAACCAGTGCCACCGTGTGCCACGTGGCACACGTGTCACACTTTGTCAGACACCCCATCGCGGTACGCGATGGGAGTCTCTTTTGATCCATCGCGTAGCGCGATGGGTCAAGAAAACAAAATTTTTATTTTTAACCCTCGGGTTTGAATTTTGGCAATTTTAGTCCCTAGCCTTTGGAAAGTTTATATTTTGAACTCAAAATTTACGCGATGTTACAATATCCAAGTAAAATAAGTAAATTGCTATTTGCTCTCCTTGTCAATGTTGCAAAAATCCCGACTAGGCGTTGATTAATCGCTAGTCAAATCCGGACAAAATCTAGATTAATCATACCTAATTGGTTTTTTCTAATGAGGTTTTGGCTAAAATATGCGGTTTTCGACGTCAGAGGTTTTCAGAGAGATTGCAGCAAAAACCAGTGGTTTCCAACAAGATTTCAGCCAATTTCCGGCCCAAATGTTTTTGTGTATGTATAAAACTGAAAGAAAAACATATAATAATGTGTGCGTGCAGAAAACTATACATTAAAGTCCGATCTGATTAATTGTTAGTCCCCACCTAATCATTCGACTAACGGTTTTTACAACACCGGTCCTTGTATATATAAATTTAAAAATTGAACAAATTTAAGGGTAGTATCAGTATGTAAATGTATAATAAAAGGTATTTAATATTTGTGTAGATGAGTTACATAAGCTTTGGACAACTCTGTTAATGTTTAAACATAAAATGATTGGGTGAAGATTTTTTGTAGGTGGTGTTGAACACCGACAAATATTGAAGTAAAAAAGAATATTATATTATTTAGCTGTAGAAGAAGAAGAAGAAAAAAGAATCCAGAGCGTTTATTCCATGGAATGTGGCAGCATTTTATTTGTCCAACTGTAAGAATAGAAGGGGGAAGAATCCACCCACCTCACAATTCACGGTTTCAACTTTCAACACGACTTCCTTAAACTTGCTTGCCGACCATATATTACTAATTTTTAATTATTGTTTATTGATATAATAATTTTAATAAGATATTAATTCTAAATTTTTCATCAACATATATTAGTCAGGAGCTATCTTAATTACTTTTACCATATTAACGTATAAGATTTATTATATATATATATATATATATATTGTTGATTAATAATACGTAATAATTGGGATTCCAAAGCAACTGTTAACAAAAGAGTAGCAAGAGGCGATTCAAGCAATTATTGTAGTGACGTTTTGGATTATTTGAAAATGGAGAAACGAGAGAGTTTTCACAGACATTGGGCGATCTTAAAGGTAGCTGCCAATGAGAGATTTTCTTTTTATAGATAAAAAATCAAAGCAAGAGATCCACATAGGATTGAGAAGCTTGATGTAGGTTTAACTTTGTAAAATTTCCTTTGTAAGTATATGTTATATTTGCCATGAGCTCCTAGCTACTGATTAGTTGTTTCCCATTCTGGTTTTAATATATTCTAATTTAAAAAAAGAATTTGTTTTCATTAAATTATGTCAATTTATACATTTTACCCAATATTTTTGGAAGAAACATATATACATTACTGACAAGAGACACAGACATGTGTAGTGTGGCTGTGTGTAATTCCTGGATGACCAGAAATGAAGGCCCACAACAACTGTTTTTTGTTGGATACTTGGATTCATATGGTTGAATCAATGATTCTAATCACCTAAAAATAGTTAGTTAATACTTAATAGTAGTAATATAAATGATTAATACATTATAAAACCTATATATCAATAAAGTAATAACCACTTACTTTTAATAAAACAAGTGTGTAAATTTTATAAATAAAGAGTTTGGTTTATGTAGTGGAAGTGCAAGGGCGTAAAGTAAAGTGTACCATCATGTTCCTGTTGGAGACCACATGGCTTTGGTAATGTTGCCTCTGTAAGCAATTTTGCCATCCAACATCACTCAATACAATGCCAATTTATAAAAAAATAAAATAATAATAATAATAATTATTATTATTATACCAACATTGTTTTTATACAAGATTAATAATATGAGCCACTAATTCTCATCTTTACCAGTATGTTATATATCAGAAACCTGTTGTGAAGGTAATATCTCAGAATTCAGAAGCTTTTCCACCTCATCATTTGCTTCTGTTTGAATTCTCCATCTCTGTTTTAAGTTTTAACAAACAATACTTTTTATTAGGGACACATGAAAGTAACATGTCCGAGTGACCGAAAGGGAGACTAAAAAAAATAATAATATCAAGCGTTTATGAATGCATCATTGCAAGAAAAATGCTTAGTGTTGATGAGAACTTACCTCTTCAAGATTTTCGAGTTCCATCATCTGCTCTATCTGTTTAGCAATAGTCTCCTGCACAAAATAAAATAAATAAATAAATAAATATATATTTCAATGACAGTTTTGGCTTATAAACATTCCCTTATCAAAAGAACACATAAACTGTAGGGACGTGCATGGGTCGGTTTGAGTCAGTTTTGGCCGGAAACCTTAACAAGAGAAAGATAACCGATTGGACGATTGGTTATGATTGAGTTGGTTATGGTATGTTGATTCAGTTTGGTAATGGGTTGGTTAACCGTTAACTAGAATTTGTCATGAAATGTTTGGGCCTGACTAAAATAGCCCAAAAACAATGTAACTGGGCCTGAAAGTTTGGATTTAAAATTTTTAACCACTTAATATATTCTTATAATCTTATTACACATTTGGGCTTGGGCTACAACAATTTAAGTTTTACCATTTGACATTTGTATTAAGGTAGTGGATTGGGTCGACTAACTGTGTTTTTAATAGACCAACCCGCTAATTTCGGTCTTTAAAATAATTAAAACCAACCCATCGGTTATTGGTTCAGTTAATTCAGTTATGTGTGGTATTATGGTTCGGTTCAGTTATGTTGGTTAATTCAGTTATGGGTGGGTTAATCCGGTTTTATGCACATCTCTAATAAACTGTAGGAGAAAAGTTTAGTAATTGTTAACAGACCGCGTTACTGGCTGACTCAGCAGCAAGAACATCAGAGTCCATTTCCACTTCAATTTCAATCATTGAAGAAATCTGTAACAAGGGCAAAATTGGAATGCAAAAGCTATCAAACTTCAAGCCTAATAAAGATATTATTATCTTTAGTGGTGTAAGAATGCATACTCTTGCATAGCTTTCAATTAGTTCAATTCGAGATTTCAACGAGTTTTCCAATCCTTCACGCACCCTTTTAACTCTACTTCTCCGTGCACTTCATGATATCATTAAAAAAAATACATTTTATTAACTTTGTCTTATTGAAACCAAATAATTACCCTACAAAGAAGATTACCGATAAGAAGGTTCACCAACAGCAACAATTTTGTTCTCTAGTTGGCACATACGGGCCAGCATCCATACCTAATATACTTGACGGTCAATGTTAACTATTAGACTAGTAAATGAACCGTACGAACACAAATGGAGCATGTTCATGTCCGTTCGCTTAACTTCAATTACAAATTATCGAACATGAACAATAAATGAACGGTGTTTTCTTGTTCGTGTTTGTTCATTAAGAAAATGAGCTTGTTCGTGTTTGTTCTTTGTTCATTAAGAAAATGAACTTGTTCGTGTTTAATTATATTCGTTCGTCAACAATGTAAATGAATCACAGATGTAAATCGCACAAACATAATTGAACATAGATGAACGAATAAAATTGAGCTAAACCAACCGTAAAGTAACAAACATAAATGAATGCACACAAACAAATTTAAATAACGATTGTAAACGAGCATTAACAAGCATAAATGAAAAAATGAGACATGTTTTCATTTTTGTTTGTTAATTGAATAAACGAACTTCCGGCTGCACGGTTCATGAGCTGTTCACCGAATGTTCGGTTCGTTTACCGACCTATAAAAACCATTGATGAAACATACCATAAAATAAACTTAATTGCATGTCAAGGACTCAAAAATGTGAATTTTTTTGAGCAATTTAGAGCACAACTCAGAAACTCACAACTCTTAATATAATAAATAATACCTCATTTTCAACAGCATCTTTTAAATCCTTAATACGAGACTGAAGTGTGTCGTACTGAGACAGCAGTTGCTGTCTTATGGCAACTGTTTCCACAAATCTAGGAGGAAGCTAATGAAAAACAAAAGGGAATCAGCAAATATATCCAAGACACTGGGACACAGTGAAGAAGGTTTTAAGTAACATCAATAAGAAAACTTACTCGATTCAACTGTGGAAATACCAGACCGTTTAAAGTGGCTCCAACAGCTACAGACGAAACAGCTGCAACTGAAATGAGCTGAGGTAAACCGGGGTCTATCATTCCCGAGGCCACATCAACTGTGGCAAAGAAGCGGGATGATCACACCAGGACTAAAAAAGGATAATCCTCTGTTTTTAGCAGGGGCTCCTAGGAAACATAAGCTCTTGTTTAGGGTTTAGGGTTTATGAGAGACTTGCCACAATGGAGTGAACAGCAGCAGGAGTAGTTTCTTTGACTATCTTCAAGAATTGTAGCCCTCGTTTCCATGCTGGTACATCCATGCTGCGTTCGGTAGGAGGACATCCTTAGAAAAAGTGAATATCACATGATCAACAGGATTGACATCCTTAAACAACAAAGAAAAGGTAGGAATACAATAACCAACCTTATTTCTTCTGACTCGATACTAGTTATGTTGCCAGAAACAAGCTCGTATTGGTACCGGCATTTGGAGCAGGAAACAATCTGCAGGACAGACTCTATCTGATAAGGAATCACGAAAACATTTTAAGGGGGGACAATAAGTAAAACTCTACGCATTTTTGTGTATGCCTGAATACCATTTTGAGGTTGTGCAACAGCAACAGCTATCATGCAACTAGGGCACTTTACAATCTTACCAAAAGGGACCTGCATGAACAAATGCAAACTGCAGATCAGCATAATGATATAGTGAAACTAGAAAGAATATTTAGTATAATGTTTGCCAACAAATAAGTGAAAAGAGTAACTGCAGCTGTACCTCTTCACCAGGAGATACCCCCACTCGACATACATTACCAATAATCCTAAGGACATCTGAAACCCTCAACGATGCTGCAAGACCCCGAACCAACAGTGTGTATGTATTTACATCAGGTCTGGACCACCTCCATCTATCACCAACATTTTTATCTCCTACACCTACCAATACATCAGACATTAATGCATTACAGTATGCACCAATGTTCTAGTCAATAATATAATAAAACTATAAAAGACCAGTTATATTCTTTAAAAAGCAGAAAATATGTCCTTGTTTGTCTTGTGCACCATGTACAAACACCTGAATGTGTACAACCAGACAATCAAATTGTACTTTTTAACAGTCTGAGAAGATTGTGAAAAATATGAATGCATCTTTTGAAATGACTAAAAATAGTGAAATACTTCACAATGATTTTCAGAAACAAAACTATACTAAGATCAAATTCCTAATCATTTTGAAGAAACACTAAATGACCCCGGCAGATTATGGATAATCTTAAGGTTAAGTAGATGTTTCCCACGAGGGTTAAGTCCGGCAAAGATGGTTATTCTTCTTGACCTGCAAGACAGACACCGTGAGCTCGTCACTGAGAAGGGGGGGGGGGGTTCCTCCTTGTGACCACCATCCGGCGTGAGAATCAGACTAGATTGCTCTGAATATAAGTATATATAGAGAGAAATAGCTAAAGATAAAATTATATGAGATGATGATACCGTTCCAAGGTGTTGGAGTATTTATAGCCGAAGGTAGGTTTCCAAGCAGGTACGGCCAGCCGTATAATATTCCTTTTCCACCAACTATGGGCTATGTACGTGCCACAATGGGAGTTGGTGGGTAGGCAGCGGCTGATAGTGACATTTTGTACTAGAGCGTGCTCCTCCTCGTACTATTGTCGGTGAGCTGTCACCCTGTGATTGGTTCATGGGCTGCTTTGGTCAGATCTTGTCTATTTTGTCCATACCTTGGCAGGTATAGTACAAAAGATCTTCCAGAAGCGTACGGACTGGCTCTTTTGGGCGGGAATATTCCAGCCTTGCTCATTCCTTCAGGTGACATTGCTGAAGTTAAGAGTTAGTGCCTTATGCGTGTAGCCTTACCGTTAGTGCGGGTAGCCTTCCTTCTTGGCTTGTACCCATAGCTGCGGGAACAGGCAGGGTACTGTACCAAGGGAGGCTTTCCTGCGGGAACAGCTGGCTTACTGCGTGTAAGGTCTTCGTCTTTGAGCATGGTGGGTCCTGCGGGACCAGTTAGTCTTTGCGCAGACGTACCTCTTCAAGGTGTGTCTTGCGGGTCCAACTGGGCTTTGCGGGGACCTACCTCTTCAAGTCCCCCCAGTCCATTGTTCTTCTCATGAATTATTAATAAGTGAGGTGAACTTTTGGACTTTAAGCAAGGGGTTTTAAAGAGATTTTTGTTTTTCAAGGTTTTCCGTGGGGATTCTTCCCGCGGTTTTCCTAATGTCACTTGCAGAAATTCCCGACTTTTCTGCCTGATCTTTGGTTATGATGCGAGTAGGTGTTTAACCTCTTCGCAAGTCGGGAGTGTTGAATTTCACTTGTATAGACTCTTCACGAGGTTTTGGTAGTTTTGGACATAGTGATCAGTTATGTTAAAACTACCAATTCCACCTTGAAGTTTCAAACAATCTAGTTCTCAACGTTCCCGTCATGCGGAGGTGTTATTTCCCTTTCCGCAAGCATGGCCCATAAGGGCCTTGGCTTCAATTCCCTGCAAGTGCTAAGTATGTGAAGGGTTTCGCCTTGACGTTGTACCTGCATTTGTCTTATGGTTTTTTGCTTCCCAAGGTAAGGGGGTATATTCCCTCTTATTTTTGAATCTTTTTGAAATTTGAAGAGTTGGTGAAAGGATAAGAACAGTCCAAACTGTTGAAGGGACGTTAGCGTCTTCCGACGGTTTCTTCTGGCAGTTCAGGATATGCAGGAGTTATGGCGACGTGACAGTATATGGTCATTCCAGACGCTTTTTCAGGCGCGTGGGCGCAAGTTTTCGGGCGCGTGGGCGCGAATTTTACGGCACGCGTCTTGTCGACTGCTGTTGCCAGCTTGCTTTCCACGTGTCGTCATCTCATTGCACCTGCGCTCTTCTCTCTCCCCCGCATTAAATTCATCACATTCATTGCGATGAGTATATAAAGGGGGGAGAGGATGCATCTCAACTCACTTTCACTTCTTCTTCTAAGCGATTTCCGGCGAATAATCTACTTTTGTCGAGCATTCTCCTGAAATCGTTCTTTACATCTAAAACATGTCTTCCATTCACGATCCTGAAGTTACTGCTGAAAAGTCCGACGTGTATTCCGAGAACCCGGCGTCCACGTCTGACAAGGACGATAAGAGTACTGCTGGCGAGTGCCAGTGTGCTCTTTCCGTCGACCTGTATCACTACATCGTGAAGAAGTTCATGCTCGAGCCCTTCGAGCCTGAGTTTCCAGAGCCCCACCAAACGGTGTATAATGCCCCCAAGGGCAAGATAGGGGTATATGCTGCATTCTTCATATATGGGAATCTCAGATTCCCATTGACGAAGTTTGTATATCGTGTTTTGGAGAAACACGGTGTACACTTGACGGAGGTACACCCAATGGCGATCGCCAAGATCCGCCACTTTGAATGGGTGTGCCACATTCTGGGTGTTGAGCCCCGCGTCGATCGCCTGATGACCTTCTACTCTTGGAGGTGCATCCAAGGCTGGAACACCTTGGTCACTCGGATCAAGGGTTTGAAGATCTGTGCTACCGAGCGCAGTCTTCGATCTTGGAAACGGGAGTTCTTCTATATCTCTGCCCGTGTCGTCCCTATCGCGATGACATTCAAGAACGGGAGAGCACTCCCCAACCTTCACGCCTCCAACTACCAGGAGGCGGAATGGTTTACCAAGATCTCCCGGATCCAGACTCCGGTTTACCGCTTTGCGGAGTCTGGGATGGTGATGCTCGGGATGAGCCGGGTATGGAAGGATGCCGGGGCAGAGACGCCGCAGATACCCATCGTCCTCGAATACGGTTTGAACTCTATCCCTTACGGTATGCTCCGTCTTATTTGCCAATTTAGGGTTTTTTTTCTAACCATTTCTCTTTTTATTTTCAGAGGGAAACAACTTGCAGTCGCTTCCGCAACCGCGGGAGAGCGGTGGTCCCGCTCGGCTGGGTACTCGTGATCTTGACGAGAAAGAGTTGCCCATCCTGGAGCAGACGACGGGTCTGTTCGTGGAGGTCTATCCGCCGGGCCACGAAATTCTGAGCGCCACGCGGCCAGGTAAGGGATTCTTTAACCCCCGCCCTCTTCATGCTCAAACCTCTGCTGGAATTCCTCTAATTTTGTCATCTTCTGATGAGGAATCCGCAGATGGTCATTTCTTCGCAAGGAAGAAGAAGGCTGCCGGACTGAAGGGCAAGGCGAAGGTTACCTCCGCCGATCAAGAGAATCGGTCTGATTCGGAGACCGAAAGTGAGGAAGCGGCGGGGAATCCTGGTGATGGTGAGACCGCTGTCTCGGAGGTTGAGACAGCTGTCACCTCCGAGCAGCCCAGTACGACGACGGCAACAGGCATGAAGAGGCCGGCTCCATCGGGTTCGTCCCCACCTGTCAGAACCTTCAAGATCAAGAAAACCCGTAAGTATAAATTTCATTTGTCTTAACCGCATTTCTTTCCGCCATTATATTTAATATCTTGTCTTCATGCAGGCGTGGATGCAACCGCATTCCAGAGTGTTGCGTGAAGAAGCAGTTCTGGACCCATGACGGTAGGTTTGGTCAACCTACCCGAGGCGATGACCCAGGCGGCTGCGTCTGTTTCAAGCATTGGTTCAGTTGCTCATCCCGTTGAGCCAACTGTTACAATTGTGACATCTCCGCCGGCAGCCAGTGCCATCTTCACTGCCTCCTTCACTGAGCCGGTGGTGATTTTTTCTGCGGGTTCCTCCGCAGCGGCGGCCACGGTTGTGAGTTCACCTCCAGTGAGTTCACCTCCGATGGTTTCTACCGCGGCGGCTTCTACCGTGCCTCCTCCGGCACCGGCGACTACCTCGTCCATGGCCGGTTCCTCAGGTATGTCCAGGGTTGGGGCTTCTAGCCAATCTCTGCCTCCTTCCCATCTCCCCGACCTCTTGGATGGATATCCCTTAGGTTCGGGTGATGGGTTTGGCGGCTACCGGCCTGTTGTCGACCCTACAGGTGCGTAGGGTTATTTTGGCCCCTTTTTTAATCATTTTTTCCTAACTGTTTCTTGTTTTTGCAGTTTCAGATTCCAATGAGGTGTATGTTCCACGGTGGAACATCCGCCGGGGAACAACCCTTCGAACGGCTGTGGACTGCGTCGAATGGGCGCGCCACGTCGCCCCAAGCGGTGCGTTGGGGGAGGCCATGGCTAGCTACCAGGAGGGTAGGCTAACCAACGAGCTCCGAATCCTCCTTGCCCGGATGCAGCCACGCGTCGAGTTGCTCTGTCGTGAAAACGACAAGTTAAAGACGGCGCGTAGCCTGGAAGTGGCTCAGGCGTGAGCTATCCGGGAGGAGAATAAGAGACTTGCCGCCATCGCTGCGGAAAAGGAGAAGGCCTTCAGGGACCTCGAGGTTGAGGTTCAGGCCCGGCACGAGGCCTGTTCCAAAGCTACCGAAGCTGTTAACGAACAGCTTAGGTTGGCTAAGGAAACTGCACGGAACGCAACCGAGAGGGCCACCAAAGCTGAAGCCGTTGCTGAGCCTTTGCGCACAGAGAACGAAGAGCTTAAAGCCGAATTAAAAGAGCTCCGGCAGGCTCATGATGCTTTGGCCTTGGAAGATGCCAAGAAGCTCCAGGAGCTACTGGACCAGAGGGGTATGCTTGACCGTGCTGAGCGTAAGCTGAAGGGCGTTAAAGAGGCTGCAGCCAAAGATGTGTTGCTTGCTAACCTTAACAAAAACGAAGCCGAACGCGCCCGTGATCAAGCTCAAGCTGCCCTCCAGGAAGCTCTGGTCACCAAAACATGACTTCTACGAGAAGCGTTGTCGCAGGTATGCGTAGTTCCGTAGTTTCTTTACGCTTTTCTTTATACTTAGAAAATTTTTTGATATATTTCTATTTTGTAGGTTGTGCATCGGGTTCTCACGAACACATCTTATGACGATGCCATGAGCGCGGCCCTCAACACTTCTCATGAGGATGGGGAAAAGGTTGGCTTCCTGCTTGGTCTAGGGTTTGTTGAGGAGGGCATCCCGCCTTCCAACTTCCCTCTTTATGACGTGGACACTGAAGCTGTTTATGACCAAGCAGTGAACCAGTATGCTGCCTTCTCGCATCCGGTGGTGGAGAAGGTGAACGAGATTGCTGCTGCTGATGATGGGCTAGCCATTCTCAAGGCTTTCCTTGAACCGCCACACTCAACTGATGGTGCGGGTTCAGGTGGATTTGGAGGGAGTGGTCCTGAAGCTTGAACCTTTAGATCCCTTCCCACCGTTAGAATAGATTTATATTTTTGTATGCGGGTATATGCCCAGCCATTCTTGTAATGTTTGAATTTTTATGGAATATTAACGTTTTTTTAATGCCTTTGCCTTGTAAACCTTATATGTCTTTCGCATGCATATTTTAGTTTAACTTATCAATTTCTTAAGTATTTTGGATAAGTTAACCTTTCAACGTGATAGATGATAAGTTAAAGTTTTGTTTCCTCCCTCATGATTGTGCGGGTAAGACCGTCACTTTCATATGGTAGGATGGCCAAACTTTACCTACATCTGACCTGCGTGAAGGTTTTTCTCATCTTCCTTAGAAATTTTTACCGTTTTTATGTTTATGCAGGTTTTGCCGCCTTCCACACGCAACGACTTACTTCTTTTCACACTTATTTATGCGGTGAATACCGGCATATCAGTGTGGAAAGTTCATAAGTATAGAGGTAAGGCTATCAACACAATGTGATGGAGAATCATTTCCATTAGAAGTGGCTCTGGGCTTTTTCTTTAATAGTTTGGAATTGATCTACATGTAACATTTGCGTAATTGAGCTCCATTCCATGTTTTTGGGATGGGGGCGCCATCGAGCCTTTCGAGCCGGTATGCGCCTTTTCCCAAAACTTCTTTAATAGTGTATGGCCCTTCCCAGACCGGGGCCAGCTTTCCTGGGCGCTCTTGGTTCGAAGCCTCGTTACGCAGTATGTAGTCTCCGACATTGAAGTTGCAGAGTTTTACCCGCGTGTTGTAGTACTTTTGCATTTGTCGCTTATAGTTTTCTTCGCGCGCTGCGACTAAGTCTCTGCGTTCTTCGGTTAGCATAAGGTCTAATCGTCTTTCCGCATCATTGTCTTCTGGTTGAGTCAAGACCCTTGGTGAGGGTAAACCAATTTCGACCGGGACCATGGCTTCAGTGCCATAGGTGAGGCTGAACGGGGTTTCTCCCGTACTTGCCTTTTTTAGCGTTCTGTTCGCCCAAAGGACATATGGAACTTCATCCACCCAGCCAGATCTATGCTCCAAGAGTCTTTTCTTTATGCCGTCGACGATGCTCTTATTTGCTCTTTCCACCTCACCATTACCATGCGGGTGTGCCACTGAGGTAAAGGTGTGGGTGATTTGAAGTTCTTCCTGCCACTTTTGTAGCTTCTTGTCAGCAAAGTTGGTGCCGTTATCGCTCACCAAATTCTGTGGAAGTCCAAAACGACAAATAATAAATTCCCAAATAAATTTTTTGATATGCTTTGCGGTTGTTTGGGCCAAGGGTTTTGCTTCTATCCACTTGGTGAAGTAGTCGATGGCTACCACTAGAAACTGAACTTTTCCTGCTGCTGTGGGAAATGGGCCTGTCACATCGATGGCCCATTTCTGAAATGGCCATGAGGAGGTGACTGGAATAAGTTCATTCTTCGGGCGATGCGTGTTGGGTGCGTAGAGTTGGCAAGACCTACATTTTCTGACGTATGCCAGCGCATCCGTATGCATCCCCGGCCAAAAGTATCCCGCGTTGTTTAGCTTAGCCACAACAGCGCGTGGACCTGCGTGTATTCCGCAGATGCCTTCGTGTACTTCCCTTAGGAGGTAATCAGCATCTTGGTTGTCCACGCATCTTAGGAGTGGGCCAAGAAAATTACGTCTGTAGAGGATGTCATCAACGAGTTGATAGTTCAGTGCTTTACAGCGTATCTTTCTTGCCTGTGTTTTTGACTCTGGTAGTATACCCGCCGCAAGGTAATTTATGATTGGTGTCATCCACGTTTCCGTGCCGGTTTGGATGACACAAATTTCCTTGTGCGGGATTGATGGTGCTCCAAGGAGTTCAACGCGAATATCCTTTCCCAAGTGGGTGAAGGCTAATGATGCAAGCTTGCTTAACGCATCCGCAGATTTGTTTTCGCTACGCTTGACGTGTATGACTTTACAATCGTTAAAATCGCGCGTAAGGGTTTTTGCTTGTGCGAGGTACAGGGCCATTGTGTCGTTCACGGCCGTGTACGTCCCGTTTATTTGGTTGGCTACTAACATGGAATCCACGTGGGCTTCCAAGTTTTTCACTCCCATCTTACGCGCAATTCTCAACCCGGCCAAGAATGCTTCATACTCCGCTTCATTATTCGTACTTGGAAAATCCAGTCGAATAGCGTAAGTGTATTCTTGGCCTGCTGGGTTGGTTAGTTTCAACCCTGCGCCTGAACCCTCGTTGTTGGCTGCTCCATCAGTGTAGAGTCGCCATACATCATCGATATCCTGTGCTGGAGAGGGTTGAGCCTCCTCCTGGCATTCTTTCTCCTGCGAAGCGGGGACTTCTGTAATAAAGTCGGCCAAGACCTGGCCTTTTATGGCTGGTCTTGGCTTGTACTTTATCGCGTATTCTCCCAATTCTATTGCCCATTTGGCTAGACGTCCTGACAACTCGGGTTTTCCTAGGACGTTTGCAAGTTTGAAATTGGTGAGAATGGTGATTGGGTGACCGTGGAAATATCGTCTCAGCCTGCGTGAAGCCTGTACAAGCGCTAAGACTAATTTTTCCAGGGTAGAGTACCGGGTTTCTACGTCTGTTAAGACGCGGCTAACATAGTAGATTGGCATCTGGATGCCTTTCCGTTCTACTAGTAGAACTGCCCCGGTTGCTCTGTCTGTGGCGGAGAGGTATAGGATTAATTCCTCCCCCGCTTCTGGTGCTGTGAGCGTTGGGAGTTCGATCAAGCGTGACCGAATTTCCTGAAAAGCTGCTTCCGCTTCTGGTGTCCAGCGGAAGTGCATTTTCTTTAAACAGTTTTTTCTCAATGTTGATACGAATGGGAACGACCTATCCGCATGGTTCGCCAAAAAGCGATTAGGTGCGAGTAGTCGTCCGTTCAGTGTCTGAGCTTGTTTGATGGTAGTAGGTGATTCCATTTTGATAATGGCTTCGACCTTTTCAGGGTTCGTCTGAAGCCATCTTTGGTAACGATGACTCCTAAGAATTTCCCTTCTTCCATCCCAAAAGAACACTTGCTCGGATTGAGCTTCATGTTTATTTTTCTGAGCGTGTTGAAAGGTTCTTCAATGTCTTTCAACATCGCTTCTGGCTCAAGGCTTTTGATGACCAAGTCATCCATGTAAACTTCCAAGTTCCTCCCAATTTGGGCATGAAACTCTTTGTCCATCAGGCGTTGGTATGTGGACCCGGCATTCTTAAGTCCGAATGGCGTCATTTGATAACAAAATGTGCCATCGGGCGTCCGAAATGCTGTTTTGTCCTGATCGTCGACGACCATGTGGATTTGATGGTATCCCTTATACGCATCAAGGAAACATTTAAGGCGAAACGGTGCTAACGAATCTACCTTAAGGTCAATTTCGGGTAACGGGTAACAATCTTTGGGGCACGCTTTGTTTAGGTCTTTGAAATCTATGCACATGCGCCATTGTTTGTTAGATTTCGGTACCATGACGGGATTTGCAACCCATGTTTGATATCTGCTAACGCGTACGATGCCTGCGTCAAGGAGTTCCTTGACTTGGGTTCTACACGCGTTAGCCTGTTCCGCCCTCATTACTCGACGCTTTTGTATGACTGACGTAAAAGCCGGGTCACACTTGAGCTTATGCTCTGCCTTACTTCGAGGTACACCAGTCATGTCAGCTGGTGTCCATGCGAAGATGTCAGCGTTTTTCTGCAGTAAGCGTTTGAGTAAGGTGCGTGTAGGATCGGTGATTGTTGGGCCAATGGTAACAGCCTGGTCAGGGTATTTGCCATTGAAGGCCCATTCTTCTGGTTCAGTTATGGTTGGTTTGGCCATCTTTGGTTTGGGTTTAGATAAGACAGATGCGATGCATACCTGGGGAATACCGGTGATCATCGCTACACCCTCAGCTGTTGGCCACCCCATCATGCCGTGGACTAAAGACACCATGGCATTGAATCTTGCCATCCCGTCTCTCTCGAAGAGAATGTCGTATGTGTGGTGTGGCTTCCTTATTACGACGAAGTCCACGTCTTCTGTGCGGGAGTGTTTCCCGTCCGTGAGAGTGACGGGGAAAGATAGGATACCCAGGGGGTGTTTGTGCTGCCATCGAACCCTTCCATCGAGGCGTATACCGTTTCCAGGCGTTCCTTATCTTCGTCGTCTAGCTTGTCGAACTGCCTGTACATGACCGTTGACGAAGCACCGTTATCAGCAAGAGTGCGGGAAGTGATGTAGTGCCCCAACTGACTTTTGATGACTATAGGGCCTTCTTTGTTGGGCCCTCCTGGCACTCGCGGGAAGCGCACTTCAGCTTCCTTCCACGCACATGGTTCTGTCGTTCGTCGTTTTCTTCCTCTGACGTTACCATGAACCATGTGGATGCTGATGTCAACAGGCTTTCGTCCGTTGCCCTTGTACCGATTATCGTTCCTCCCTCCATTCTTGATTGATGCTACAAGGTGTGTAAGTTTTCCATCTTTGACGAATGTTTCGACAACATCCTTCAAAGATGTGCACTCCTCGGTGGTGTGGCCCTTTGTCCCGTGGAAGTCACAGGACTTGCTCTGATCCGCATTATGACGTTGCCGGATCATTGGAGCTTTTGGCCATGAGAGTTTCTCGGTGGCAAATATCTCCGTGACGCTTTTGGTGAGTGGCGTCCATCGGGGGTTTCGGTTTGATGGGTGCGTGTTATCCCTCCCGCCTAATAGAGGGCTAGAGCTGGATGAGGTGTCAAAGTTTACCCTTGACTGCCAAATACCTAGCTTCCTCTTCTTGTTTTGTCGGGCGGTGCGGACATTATTCTCTCTGGTCCTTTGCGTGTAGAGGTTTGTACTCTGGGGAATATTTCTACCCAGTTGCTTCTCCGTTTCGGCAAAGCGTTTAGCTGCCGTCATGATGGCATCCCATGTGGATGGCATGCCATCTTTACCCGTCAGTGTGCGGATAAGCTCTGGGTATTCGGCGCCCTGGATGAAAGCGGCGCGAACGAGATCTTCACTTATGGTGCCCAAACTCAGCTTCTTTGAGTTGAAGCGAGTGATGAAGTCTAGCAAAGAATCCTCCTCCTCTCTAACGCATTTGAGGATCGTCCACTGTTCTTCAGTATATTTTCTCTGTTGACTGAAGTGCTGGCTGAACTTGTGCTGGAAGTTTGCCCAATCATAGATGTGGTGGACCGGTAGACGGTCAAACCATGCCCTGGCCGCTCCGACCAGCGTCATCTGAAACATATAACACCATGTGGGTTCCGTCCAGTTGCTGACGGTTGCCCCCGCTATGAATCTGTTCAAGTGATCGTCTGGGTCGGATATGCCATCATAAGTGCCGATGTTGGACATCTGTTTGGCACTCTTCGGGGCGATTGCTTCCTCAATGTCCCTCGCAAACTTGGAAGTTCCCGCATTTGCAACAGTTGGCCTGAAAGTCTTGGAGAAGTCACACGGGTTTCTCCCCGCGTTCCTTGGCTTAAAGGTTTCTCCAAAATTTCTTCTCGGCTGGAAGTCTGCTTCCTTACGCTTCCCTTTCGTCTTATGACGAAGGTTTGCGTCACTGTCAGATTCTTCCCACTCATCATCCGAATACTCGCAATCATTGCTCATGTTGAGCTGTTGTCGAGTGCTTCCGAGTTCGTCATTAGCCTGTTGGAGTGAACGGAAACGTTCATCCAACTCAGCTTGGAATTCTTTTTGACGTGCTTCCGCCCAAGCCTTAACTTGATCAAGTGTTTGGCGGGGGAGCCTCGTCTGTTGTTTCTCCAACTGGGTATCAATGAATCCCAGGGGAGGATTGTTTACTGCACTTGCCCCGGCTTGAGTAACCGGGGTAGTGTTCGTAAAAATCGTGTACTCGTCGGTGTTCCCTCCAGTAGCTGGGGTTGTGGTTACCGGAGTTTCTTGGTCACTCGTTGGACTTGTCATTGGAGTAACCTTAACCATCTTTCCAGAGGTTTTGAAAAAACTGAAAGAATTAGTTCTAGCTTCTATGCACGGATGGCGCCAATGAAGAAACACTAAGTGACCCCGGCAGATTATGGATAATCTTAGGGTTAAGTAGATGTTTCCCACGAGGGTTAAGTCCGGCAAAGATGGTTATTCTTCTTGACCTGCAAGACAGACACCGTGAGCTCGTCACTGAGAAGGGGGGGTTCCTCCTTGTGACCACCCTCCGGCGTGAGAATCATACTAGATTGCTCTGAATATAAGTGTATATAGAGAGAAATAGCTAAAGATAAGATTATATGAGATGATGATACCGTTCCAAGGTGTTGGAGTATTTATTGCCGAAGGTAGGTTTCCAAGCAGGTACGGCCAGCTGTATAATATTCCTTTTCCACCAACTATGGGCTATGTACGTGCCACAATGGGAGTTGGTGGGTAGGCAGCGGCTGATAGTGACATTTTGTACTAGAGCGTGCTCCTCCTCGTACTATTGTCGGTGAGCTGTCACCCTGTGATTGGTTCATGGGCTGCTTTGGTCAGATCTTGTCTATTTTGTCCATACCTTGGCAGGTATAGTACAAAAGATCTTCCAGAAGCGTACGGACTGGCTCTTTGGGCGGGAATATTCCCGCCTTGCTCATTCCTTCAGGTGACATTGCTGAAGTTAAGAGTTAGTGCCTTATGCGTGTAGCCTTACCGTTAGTGCGGGTAGCCTTCCTTCTTGGCTTGTACCCATAGCTGCGGGAACAGGCAGGGTACTGTACCAAGGGAGGCTTTCCTGCGGGAACAGCTGGCTTACTGCGTGTAAGGTCTTCGTCTTTGAGCATGGTGGGTCCTGCGGGACCAGTTAGTCTTTGCGCAGACGTACCTCTTCAAGGTGTGTCTTGCGGGTCCAACTGGGCTTTGCGGGGACCTACCTCTTCAAGTCCCCCCAGTCCATTGTTCTTCTCGTGTATTATTAATAAGTGAGGTGAACTTTTGGACTTTAAGCAAGGGGTTTTAAAGAGATTTTTGTTTTTCAAGGTTTTCCGTGGGGATTCTTCCCGCGGTTTTCCTAATGTCACTTGCAGAAATCCCCGACTTTTCTGCCTGATCTTTGGTTATGATGCGGGTAGGTGTTTAACCTCTTCGCAAGTCGGGAGTGTTGAATTTCACTTGTATAGACTCTTCACGAGGTTTTAGTAGTTTTGGACATAGCGATCAGTTATGTTAAAACTACCAATTCCACCTTGAAGTTTCAAACAATCTAGTTCTCAACGTTCCCGTCATGCGGAGGTGTTATTTCCCTTTCCGCAAGCATGGCCCATAAGGTCCTTGGCTTCAATTCCCTGCAAGTGCTAAGTATGTGAAGGGTTTCGCCTTGACGTTGTACCCGCATTTGTCTTATGGTTTTTTGCTTCCCAAGGTAAGGGGGTATATTCCCTCTTATTTTTGAATCTTTTTGAAATTTGAAGAGTTGGTGAAAGGATAAGAACAGTCCAAACTGTTGAAGGGACGTTAGCGTCTTCCGACGGTTTCCTCTGGCAGTTCAGGATATGCAGGAAGTTATGGCGACGTGACAGTATATGGTCATTCCAGACGCTTTTTCAGGCGCGTGGGCGCAAGTTTTCGGGCGAGTGGGCGCGAATTTTACGGCACGCGTCTTGTCGACTGCTGTTGCCAACTTGCTTTCCACGTGTCATCATCTCATTGCACCTGCGCTCTTCTCTCTCCCCCGCATTAAATTCATCGCATTCATTGCGATGAGTATATAAAGGGGGGAGAGGATGCATCTCAACTCACTTTCACTTCTTCTTCTAAGCGATTTCCGGCGAATACTCTACTTTTGTCGAGCATTCTCCTGAAATCGTTCTTTACATCTAAAACATGTCTTCCATTCACGATCCTGAAGTTACTGCTGAAGAGTCCGACGTGTATTCCGAGAACCCGGCGTCCACGTCTGACAAGGACGATAAGAGTACTGCTGGCGAGTGCCAGTGTGCTCTTTCCGTCGACCTGTATCACTACATCGTGAAGAAGTTCATGCTCGAGCCCTTCGAGCCTGAGTTTCCAGAGCCCCACCAAACGGTGTATGATGCCCCCAAGGGCAAGATAGGGGTATATGCTGCATTCTTCATATATGGGAATCTCAGATTCCCATTGACGAAGTTTGTATATCGTGTTTTGGAGAAACACGGTGTACACTTGACGGAGGTACACCCAATGGCGATCGCCAAGATCCGCCACTTTGAATGGGTGTGCCACATTCTGGGTGTTGAGCCCCGCGTCGACCGCCTTATGACCTTCTACTCTTCGTGAAGAAAAGTAAAAAAGTTGATCCATTAACAATCCAAATCTGTTTTTTTCGGTGAATCGATGATTAATTGAGTATGTATTGATGATTCCGAGACGTTGGGATGTGATTTCATGGATCAATTTCGTGAATATAGGTATTTTTGTACATTAAGGTACGTTACGGATTTTTGTATTATATCCTTTATACAATTTTGTAACAGATGCTATTAAAATCAAGTTAAACCTAATCTATATTATTTAATAAATAAAACTTTTTAAATGCCACATGTCATCACTATATTAATCCTTACAAAATTTTCCCTCATCTCTATCATATTAACTACATTTCTCTTTTTAATATTTCATTTTGAATTTTTAATAATTCCATCATAATTTAAAATAATCAATACCATCATAAATATGTTAATTTGTTTAATATAAATATATTGCATTGGTTATTAATATTTGATTTTTATAAGTAACCAATATGAAATGGGTGGGTTTCTTTAACCGGTTAAAGTTTCAAACATTGTTCATGTCAAAACAGTTTAAGATTAGAATGAGTTTTGGTCAACGAGTTGGTTTTAAAAAGTAGACATTTACAACCAAGTTTTGATATAGAAAATAATAAGAAATAATTTATGATTTATGAAGTTTCTAACAACTTTTTATTTCCAAATTGCGTAATTTTAATTTTTTTACCGTATAATATATCTTTAAATATGTGATACATTTTTTTTTGTATTTCATATTATGTTATTATTTTAAAAAAAATACTTATTCTAACCCGTGTGCTACACGGGTAACTAACCTAGTATACAATAATATGATTAATATCCTTCCACAGGTCAAATAATATATATATACCTGCATCAAAACTCGATCGCATGGCTTGGAAAATCGATAGTGCCAAGCCCGCATTGTTGCGGTCCAGCGCAGCCGAAATAATGGAAGAACAATCCGAAGTACTGACAACGCCACCGTTTCTCTTAGACATTTCAGCGAACACTTGGAGTGCATCAGTGGCGTCTTTTGCAGCGGAAGCTTTATTAATAATAACCTCATAATCATTCTCACTACTACTATAACCAGCAGCATCATTATCATCATCACCGTCCACTACAGCGCCTTCGTGGTAGCTTTCACTCAACGAAGCCTTCATGTTGTTGTTCTTATAACTTGGAGTTCGAAATCTGCAAAACACTTGAGATTTTGATGAATTTGAAGCGGATTCGTTGGAAGTTAGTCGGAGACGGTGAGTGGATTGAAGATAGAGATGATTTGGCCATGGAGAGGTTAAGTTGAGCGTCATGCGACTGAGTTCGAGTATGTGTGTGTGTGAGCGGAGAAGATGAGAAACGAGCGGTTGGAAGTGGTAATTAACGGATGGATAACAACAACATTATTATTATTGGATAAGAAAAAAAGTGTTAAAAATAAAAATGGAGGTGCGGGGAATCGAACCCCGTGCCTCTCGCATGCGAAGCGAGCGCTCTACCATATGAGCTACACCCCCGAACTGTTATGTTTTATTTAGAGATTATGGTGTCTTGTGTTAACTTTTCAAAGTTGCTTATTTGTTTTATGTTTTATTTAGAGATTAAGGTGTGTTTGTGTGAACTTTTCAAAGTTGCTTATTTGTTTGTTAAATAACAAATAATCATGTTCGGGTATCATAAAAGCATTTCTATGTTTTGCTTTTTATTGTGTGTTAAAAATACCATAAGCAATAAATCCAAGTCTTTTGTTTTACTTTTGGAATACCAAATTATAAATATACTCATCATTTTATATATGTAAAACTAGTAGGGGACAGCTCTGTAGAATAGTAACCAAGTTTTAAGTTTGTTCTAAATAAGTCACTCATATTTTATTTTGTCTCAATTAGGTCACTCAACTTTTAATTTTGTCTCAGTTAGGTCACTCAACTTTCAATTAGTCTTAATTAGGTCACTCAACTTTCAATTTTAGCATAATTATATCACTCAACTTTCAATAAATGTTCTAATACTATCTTTTTTACATTCATATTATATGTTCATAAATAACTAGAACACAAATAGAAATTTAAGTGATATAATTGAACCAAACTTAAAGTTGAGTGACCTGATTGAGACAAAACAAAATATGAGTAACTTAATTGGAAAAAACTTTAAACTTGGTTAGAATAGTGTTTTCCCAACTAGTAAATATATAACAAATTTATCATAACTAAAGAGATATTCTAACAAAATGATTAGTTGCCATTTTTCTTTTTTTACATGTGCAAGGGATATTCTAACAAAATTTATCAATCCAAAAATGTTTTGAGATTTCCTACGGCAGGATAAGAATAATAGGATGGATAACAATGGTTTCAACGAATCACATGTTTGATTAAAATTGAAATGAATCTAAGTTTTTCAAACAAAGGATTTGTTGATGTTCACAACACGCTGAGACAGTCCAACCAAAGCAAGTCGGCAAATTTAGATCCAAATTCCTAATTGTTGGGTTTCATCATTTGACTGTCGATTTATCAGTTTAACAGCTCAACCCGGTTTGGAACTTGGAATATGTCATTTACGTGTATGTATTATATTCATAAACCATACGCATTTTTGTAGTACAAATTAATGATTTCGAAAAAAACAGTTTAAACTGTCAAGCTGGACAGTCCAGCCGACCCATCCAACTAGACTGGTTTATTTTGTCTTTCTCCAAAACCATAATTATTGGTTTTGTAAAAACATCCAAAACCGAACATATGTACAGCCCTAAAAGAAACTTAAAACAATTCTTCCATTAATGAAAGAAAACAAGCCGAAAAAGTAAAAGCCGAAGATCAAATGAGGTGAAAACAGCCCGCATCAACCAAATACTTATTTCTTTAATGACTATAAAGATGGTCTTTTGAGAATCTTTCAAATTACAAAACTGATACCGTTTTTGCTCACTTTTAAATTAAAAACAACATTTCTGTTTACTCTTTGGTTGTTATTCTTGCAGCCGAAAAACTAATTTGCCTAGACAACCCACAGATGTCATTCCATTAGTTGACTCCATAGACCCACTTTTCTTGGTTGCTTGTGTAATTGTTCAACTCCTCTGGTTTGAACCATAAGTTGATTTCATCCTTGGCGGTTTCTGGACCGTCACTTCCATGGATGATGTTCCTACTGAAGGGGTATGCACCCGCCTTAACATCGAGCGGGGCGGGTCAACTCACAAGATATAGACAAGAGGCTTGAAAACCTATGCGCAAGCGCATGGATGTCATGAAGACACAAAGCCAAAACCTATGCGCAAGCGTATGAAACATCTGCGCGTGGCGCATATCACATATGCACACAACACACACATTTAGTGTGAGAATAAAGAGAAGACCCTGCGCATCCCCGGGATAGGCGCATAAAGGCCGCGCGTAAGCGACACACAACAAATGAGACAATAGTCTAATCCAAATCAGGATAAGACAACCATGATTGTACTCATCAGACAACCTTCCAGAAGGTATCTTTTAAGGAATAAAGAATGTGCTGATGTTGACAGCTGCCAATGAAGGGTGGACAACTCAGCAAAGCCCATGTGCCACCACGTGATGGCACATGGGTCAGGTGAAAGACCTTGGTCAGAGAATAATCAATGAAAAAGCACCAGGTGTCCTAAGTACACGTGGCGCGAAGCAACAGGAGGAGGCCAAAAAGGCCCCAATTGGGTCTGAGCCAAATCATTGGAAACCCTAATACTATAAATACCACACCACCTCCACAGTTGGAGGCAGGCAAGAAAATATATTCTAAGTCCTTTACTCATTTTCACATCTTGGTTATCCTCTCCTACAATATCTGATTCTCACACCGGAGGGTTACCCCAAAGAGGACCCCTCTGTCCCTTTCTGAGGGGTAAGCTCACGGTACTTTTCGTTTTGTAGGTGGAAGAACTCGTATCATGGAAAACCATCGGTGATATAGCACACTTGTACCCGAGGAACGTTGATCGTATACAAGTAAGTCGATACACGCTTCTTCATTGGCGCCATCCGTGGGACAACGGCAACAAAACCACTATTTCATCAATTTTCTCTCTGAAAATCTTCACCATGGTTTCCGGTGTTCGAAACAACAATCAAGTTCTGGAGGATAATGAGCTTGAGGATGTTAATGAGGGACATCAGGTTCTGAGGGCGCCGCGTGACACTGCGCGCACCGCCAGTAATCATCCCTTCAACACAACACCTCATAATCAAACTGAAACTCCCCCAGACGATCTCACGTTCCAAAATATGACTGGTACAAAACAAAAAGGACCAATGGGCCCGGAAGTTGAAACCAATGACCCTAAAGAATGGCTCATAAACGAACAACGGCGTTTAATGGACAAATACAATGAGTTGGTAAAACATAAAAAGTTAGCCGATTTAACACAAAGGCTCGCATTTGATAAACAAACCATTCAGGGAACAACAAAAAAGACGCGCGCGCTGGAAGACGGTCATTCTGTTCACACCGAACAAGCTGATATTAGTGATGAGGAAGAGGTGCACAGCATGAAGAAGACGCGAGATACTCATGCAGGAGGATCACAGCTTCGCGCACACATACACACATCACCTGGAGCCAAAGCTGATATGGATTTATACACACCATACAACCCACAAGCGAAAGGGCAAGTGGACGTAACCACACCATATAGGCCAGCCATCTTGGTAAAACATTCAAAATTCACTGAGCGCATTGCGAAGGCTCCCATCCAACACAAAACCAAGATGCCAAGTGGTTTAGGCAAGTACGATGGTACAACAGATCCAAATGATTTCTTACAAGGTTTTTATAACACTGGAAACTTAGAAAGCTGGACGATGCCAACATGGTGTCACATGTTTGCTCGCTGCCTCACGGGTGCAGCGCGTGTCTGGTTCGAAAGCTTGTCGACAGGACAAATCGATGGGTTCGAAGAGCTATTGGAAAAGTTCCAGGCTCACTTTGTACAGCAGCTCAGACACACGCGCGACCCCGATGACATCATGCACTGCGTACGCAGGAATGATGAAACCATTGAAGACTACATAACTCGTTTCAATCAGGAATCTCTTGCAATTGGAGGCATCACTGAACAACTCTTGCGCGTGGCCTTTATACAAGGTGCGCGAAATGATCAACTCCGCAGAGCTCTCGTGAGCAGAGAAGGCATGCCAACCACTTGGGCTAAGCTTATAGAAGCATCGCAAGTCTTCGCACGAAATGAAAAACAAATTGCCCAAGACAGAGCAAGAGATAAAGGGCATCAAACAGGAGCACCACGCAACAATGAAAGGAGGGGCAAACAAAACTCCGTATGGTCCAGGTTGCAACAAACCAATTATTCTCCGGCAGAAAAGCAAGCGCAACAAAGTTCACCCCAACCCCAAAAAGACATTCTTAATCGCGGAGAAGGTGACAAGAAGGAAGGCGGCAGAGAGCCTAACAGACCTCTACCAAGAATATGGACTCCCCTCACCAAAACGCCTTCGCAAGTGTTAAGCACAGAGAATGTCCAGTTTAAAAACCCCAGGCCATTACTCCATAAGGGACCACCGAACAGTGGCAAATATTGTGAGTTTCACAAATCCACAGGGCACAACACCGATGCATGCCATCATTTGAAGGATGCGATCGAAAAAGATGTGAAATCAGGCAAGTTGGCTCACCTGGTAAAAAATCCAAGACCAGAGAACGAACAACCAGACGGAGCCTCAGACAGTAAAAAATTCAAAAGAATCTGTGTAGCTGAAGGAAGAAGGCAAGGGCAAGGATCGAGGAAGAGAAGCGCGCAATTCCAAGGGGATTGGCGCGAGCAACAAGTAATCTTTTCAAGAATCAGAGGAGGCCCGTCTATCAGCAGTCCTCTAGTCATCACTACACACATCGCTCATTATGAGGTGTCAAGAGTCCTGGTGGACACCGGTAGTGAGTCAGACATCATGTATGAGCAATGTTTCAGGAAGCTGGATCCAGCAGACCAAGCAAGGCTCGAAGTCGTGAGTGCACCAATCTCGGGTGTCTCAAACGAAATTATTCACCCCCTAGGTCAGATACAATTCGAACTAACTATGGGGGATGAGAAGCACAAGCGAGCTGAAATTGTCAACTTCCTGGTCTTGCCCACCACTTCATGCCATAGTATGATCTTGGGTAGAGGAACGATTGCCCAATTCAACGCCATACCGTCACCAGCGCATGGCGCGTTGGGGTTCCCAACACCAACAGGAGTAACATTTGTGTACCGAGATCATTTATGCGCAGTAATAAGTATACCTCGAGAGGGGAGAATGAAGCTTCCAGTGGGAAACAACGCGCCAGAGGAATGGATTCTCAACCCAAAATTCCCAGAACAAACAATCACAATCGGAGCTACGATATCAGATGACACAAGAGCGAGAATGAAAAGATTGCTCACAACGTATATGTCAGTCTTCGCGTGGCAACATTCTGATATGACTGGGGTTCCGCGAGACCTGGCGCAGCACTCTCTCAACACATTCAAGTCCGTGGAGCCAATTGCTCAAAAGAAAAGAGTCATGGGAGACGAGAAGACAAAGGCCATGAATGAGCAAGTAGAAGATCTACTGCGCGCGAATATCATTCGCCCAATACGATATCAAACATGGGTAGCCAATCCTGTGATGGTAAAGAAGAGCAATGGGTCATGGAGAATGTGCATTGATTTCAAGGACCTCAACAAGGCGTGTCCAAAAGATTGTTACCCCCTCCCAAACATTGACATGAAGGTGGACTCTGTGGTGCCGTTTAAGCTCAAATGTTTCCTGGATGCCTATAAGGGCTATCACCAAATTCAAATGGCACCACAGGATGAAGACAAGACTGCTTTCAGAACTGACAAGGGTGTTTTCTGTTACACAAAAATGCCCTTTGGTTTGAAGAATGCAAGAGCCACTTACCAAAGACTCATGGATGCAATTTTCAACGAGCAGATTGGAAAAAACTTAGAAGTCTACGTGGATGATTTGGTGATTAAAAGCAGGGAGGAAAAACAAATGCTCAAAGACATCGAAGAAACCCTTCGGCGCCTAAAGGAAGTAAACATGAAGCTCAACCCGAGCAAATGCACATTCGGCGTGGAAGAAGGGAAATTTCTCGGCGTAATGGTCACCAAGGATGGTTTCAAGGTGAACCCAGAGAAGGTGGAGGCTATCCTCGGCATGCCCTCACCATCCACCATGAAGGAAGTTCAAAAGTTGAATGGTAGATTGGTATCAATTAACAGGTTCCTAGCAAACCATGCAAGCAAATCTACCCCATTCATTAACACATTGAGAAATTGCTTAAAGAAAAGCCAATTCAAGTGGACGCCTGAGGCCGAGCAAGCTTTCAGTGAGATAAAAGAATGTCTGATAAATCTTCCTGCGCTCACAGCTCCACTACCTGGTGAAACTTTAACGTTGTACCTGTCAGTAGGAGAGCGCGCCATTGGCGCAGTATTATTGGTGGATCGCAAGGGAATCCAAACACCAATTTATTATGTAAGTCGGGTGCTGACAGATCCTGAGACGCGCTACACCATCATAGAAAAGTTAGTTTTATCACTAACGCATGCGTCGTGCAAGCTTCACAGATATTTCAATGGTCATCCTATTGAAGTCCTGACTGATTACAACATCCAGCAAGTCTTGCGATGTCCCGCGCTCTCAGGAAGGCTGACAAAATGGGCGCTGGAATTAGGGGAGCACACGATCACCTATAAGCCTCGTCCAGCAATCAAGGGACAAGTCTTAGCTGATTTCATCGCAGAAATCCCTGAAGGAAAAGTCGAAGAGGCTCAGCGCGAAGTAGACCCTCCGCAAGCCAATAATGAAGAAAACGTTTGGAGATTATTCACTGATGGAGCTTCAAACAACAAAGGGTCCGGCGCAGGCCTCAAACTAGTGGATCCAGAAAATCATGAGTATACTTACGCAATCAGGTTGGATTTCAAGAGCACCAACAATGAAGCTGAGTATGAAGCCCTGCTGGCTGGTTTGCGCATCGCGCACAAGTTCGGAGTTAAAAAGCTAGAGGCTCATGTAGATTCATACCTGGTAGCAGCACAAGTCAATGGCCTTTATGATGCCAAGGAGAACACCATGCCTCTGTATCTAGAGCAGGCGAAGAAACTCACCGAACAATTTGACTTTTTCAGAATCATACACATTTCGCGCAGTGAAAATAAGTCTGCCGACGCGCTAAGCAAAATGGCATCAACCAGCTTCGATCATTTTGGCAAAGATGTCAGGGTGGAAGTAATGAGCAACCCGTCAGTGGGAGCGAAGTCTGTTCTTGTAATTCATACAACACCTTCATCATGGATAACTCCAATAATGGAATTCTTGAAGGAGGGAAAGGTACCAGACGATCGCGCACAGGCGAGGAAGATAAGACACAAGTCGCAGAACTACGAAATGCTCGATGGTACGTTATATCGACGCTCTTATCTTGGACCACTCATGAAATGCCTAGACGCTGAGGAAGCAAGCTATGTGATCAGAGAGATACACGAAGGAATCTGTGGAATACATGCTGGCCCGCGCATGGTGGTCGCCAAGGCAATGAACGCATGTTACTATTGGCCAGGCTTGTACTTGGACGCGTTAAAATAGATCCAAAAATGCAAAGCGTGTCAGAGCTATGCGCCAAATACCATGCGGCCAAAGAACAACTTGATCCCGGTGACCTCTGCATGGCCTTTCCACAAGTGGGCAATCGATATTGTGGGTCCCTTACCACAAGCGCCAGGGCGAGTAAAGTTTTTGGTAGTGGCAGTAGACTATTTCACAAAATGGGTTGAAGCCAAGCCACTGGCAAAAATCACAGCCGAGGCAATGAAGCAATTTATTTGGAGCCACATCGTATGCCGTTTTGGCCTGCCCATGGAAATCGTGAGCGACAATGGCAAACAATTCACTGACAGGAAGATATCCAGTTGGTTCAAGGAATTGCACATCAATCAGGTCTTCACTTCAGTATACCACCCTCAAGGGAATGGCCAAGTGGAGCGCGCGAACCAAAGCTTGCTGAATGGGCTGAAGAAAAGGTTGGAGGGAGAGTCCCATGCATGGGTCGAGGAGTTACCTAATGTCCTGTGGGCGCACAGGACATTAAGCAAAACCAGCAATGACGAGTCCCCGTTCAGCCTAACCTATGGAACAGAGGATATGATTCCAGCAGAGATTGGATGTCCATCCTATAGAGTGCTCATGATGAGTAAGACGGATAACGAGCAAGAAAGGAGGTTGGATCTCAATTTACTTGAGGGACGCAGAGAGGCGGCTATCATCAGTGAAGCCAAATACAAGAAAAAGCTAGAAAAATACTACAATCAGCGCGTGAAAGAATGCCACTTCAAGAAGAATGATTTTGTCCTTCGGAACAATGAAGCTAGTCGCGCAATACCCCCGGGAAAGATGTCTCCCAACTGGGAGGGACCTTATCAAGTCTCGGAAGAATTGGGAAAAGGCGTATACGCTTTAAAAGATTTAAATGGAAAGAAGATCCCGCGCACATGGAACGCAGCACAACTTAGAAAATGTTTCATGTAAAAGTTGTCAAGTTTGTAATCAAGGCTTTTTAAGCCATTACGAATAATGATACGCTCTACTTTTTCTTAATATGCGTTCTATTACCTTTTGCATACATGTTTCACACTTCCCTTTATTAATTTTGAGCAATATGACAACATTGTATTGACATCAAACTAAAAATAAAACGAAGTAAAGCATACATGCGCGAGCTTCAAGCTCAGACGCGTTAAGGAGTTTTAACTCTAAAACGTCAGGGCCTTAGCTCAAATTACTCATAGCATCCATCCTACGTATTACGCAGCTGGACCATAAAAATACCTAAGCACAACTAAGGCAAAGCACATACCAAAGCATAGTTGTTAAGGTCTCAGGTCGGGGCCGCGCATGGGATTATAATGGATATAGGCAGAGTAACACATACTGACACGTAAAGGCTACAAAACTCATTCATAATTCCCTATAATAAATGCACGATAACGTCGCGCAAAAGAGAATAATGAAATGCCAAGGCACGTGTCAGCATATTCAGAATATCGCAAAATAACTTGAAATATGACAACCTTGTTCAAGTTTCAATGTGTAAGCATACCTTATATTCAACAAGCACACACATGCAATATAAAGAGATGAATTGGGAATGCGCAAGATGCGAGTAAGTGAAAAACAAAATTTCATTCCGAAACATAGAAGTTTACAAATTTACAAATGATGAGGTAGAAACTACAAACAAAAAAAAAACAATAAGGGCTTTTCAAGTCTCTATGTTAATATCAGCCTCCTCATCATTATTTCCTCCCTCAGCATCTGGCGCAACCCGCTCCTCGTCATCTCCAAACTCACCATAATCAAGCTGTTCGTCTTGAATATAGTCGTCTTCTGTAATGATAGCGTCAGGAGTAGGTAATTTGGCCACGCCAGAGCCGCTGGCAGAGGTAGCGTTGCCCGCGCCATCATCATTGCCACCAGTCCCTTCACATTCATCAAGTAATTTCTTTAAAGCGCCAAGATCGGGCTGGTCAGCAAGCGCGGCTATCTACAAGTGACAAGGAACAGTATAAGTACCAAAGATTATGAAAATAAGTCAAGTAAACTCATTAAGGTTAAAATACCTACTCAATGATGGGAATTGGAGTATTCAAGTACTTCTCCCCCACCTCAGCCATGTCAGCGCAGACAGCGTCGAGCTGATAAGGGTAAGTCGGATGGATTCTTCTTTAGCATGCCATATTCATAACCATCCTTAAACCCCTCAGCCCGACCCACCAAGCGCGACGCCGCATTACAGTCCATCACAAGGGTCTGAAACTCGTCTGAGTATTTCATGGCATAAGCGCAACGAGTCACACCCTGTGAAATCAGCCATTGACAGTCCTGCGCGAGGAAGAAACAGACGTCTCAAGAGCAGGGATTTGAGAGTTTCATAACTTAACAGTTTCCTGGACTTGTTCTAGCTCTTCTTTGTCAGACGCTGCTAGCCGCTAAGGCTTCATTCTTTTCCGCTCGCGCAGCATCGAGCTCTTTCTTCAGGCGCGCAACCTCAGTCTCCAATAAAGATTTTTCAGTATTAACCTGCGCAATAGTTTGGTCACGCGCCTCCACTGCCAACTCCAGGTCACGCGCTTGACGCGCGTACTTGGCCGCATCTGCCTCTGCCACTTGCAGTTTCTCCCGCGCAGCTTGCAGCTCAAGCCCGCGCTTCACAAAAGCAGTGTTGGAACTTGCCCGGTTCTCGCTAAGTTCTGCTTGGAGTTTCTCAGCTTTCTCTCGGGCATCAGAAAGATTCCAAGCAGAAATCTTAGCCTCTTGCTTGGCCTCCACAAGGGCATCACGTACCTTTATATAATCATTGCGAAGCTCTTGGGAGGCAGCAAAAAACGCAGACCCAGCAAAAAGGTGGTCATTAAGCAAATCCACGCGAGCGCGGTCTTCTTGAAACCTCCTTTCAGCTGGAGGAACAGAGTGAGCCCAAAAGTCTTCACATACGCCCAAGGATTGGAATGAGCTCTCTTCAGTGATACTCCAGCTCGGGCGGTATATGTGATCGGCTCCCTACAAACACAAAGCAACGCAAAGAAACGTTTTAGTTATCTAAACACTAACTTGGAAGTCTGCACAGCGGAGCAAAATAAACTTATACCTGAGGAGAACCGGCAGAAAGATTAGCGCCAGCTGATGAGCTCCTGCCTGCCCCATGAGAAAAAGGTTGCGCCACGAAATCTCGTGGCGCTATAGGACTTACGCGGCCACCATCAGAATTTTCAAAATTAACCTCCTCATCATCCTCTATAACAGGTCTCTTCTCCTGCGACTGGGAAGAATCAAAAATAGTCTCACGAGGAGGGCTGCGCGCAGGAGGAGGTGAGGGAGGTCTTGACGCTGTTAGAGCAGCGCGAAAAATAGTCTCATGCTCCTTAGTGATCCCAATGAGGGGAGATTCAGTACTTGTTGGAGCAGGAGCAGAACTAACGGCGCCAGCGCTAGCAGTGCCACCAGCAGCTTGTGTGCCAGCTATAATTCCTATGAAAAAACCAACAAGGAGAAATGATTCATGACTTGAACTAAAGGAAAAAATCAGACAATCAAAGCGCAATAAATACCTTGGCGCACCGCAGTCCGCGAATTAAGCATCGCCATGAAGTCCATTTTCCCTCTTTTTGAGGGCAAAACAGAGGACTTCAAAACAACCTTCGGCATAGCTTTGGCACCTTGCTGCGCCTGAGGTTGAGCCACCAACGTTGCCCGGCTCTACAAACATTTGAGTGAACAAAGCTTCATTAATAACTCCATCGGAATCACGCTCATAAAACCACAAAATATAAACAAAGTATACCTGTTGGAGAAGACGAAACAGCAGGCGCAGCACCGCTTCCCTTGTCCGCCGCGCGCAGAGATGAGGTGGCAACACCATACCTCTTGTGGACTGGAGGATTGCCCACACCTTGAGGCAAAGAAGACGAGGAAAACTTAGAAGTAAAACCCTTGGTTTTCTCAAGTCCCTTCACTTGAGTATGAGGAAGATTCTGGGCAACAGAGGCATCATCTTTTTTCTGTTTTTTACAGGCCCCTGCGCCAGTCTTGCCTTTAGCCTTGCGCTTGAGTTTTCGCGCTTCAGCTTCTTCCTCCTCCCTTTCCTCTTCCACAGGCTCCAACTCATAATTAGC